>NC_041004.1:29169910-29407410 GCF_004193775.1 Glycine soja
CCTCCCCTCCAATTTTAACACATACAAAAACTCTCATAATTGTTTATCATTTGTTACATTGATCTCCCCTGTCTTGTTAACTCCATTTAACAGTTTAACATAAAAACATGCATGTCATAGACCTTTAATGAAATTTGATTCCCAAAAGACCCTCTTCTTCAACCTTAAAAAATATCAACATTAAAAAAACATAACAAGTTCATGTCTCGTTTTGCATATGGAAGACCAAAATGGCAAAGTCACAATTCAACCTTTAAAATAGAAGTTTATAAAGAACAGGATCACAAAAGAGAATATTGAATATAGAAACCAGAATTTTAACAATGAAATTAGAATAAAAAATTTATCAAAGGAAACGAGAATATTGAATTTTAAGAATCCAACAAAACCAAAATTTTAGGAACCAAAATAAAATAAAGTTAAGAATTTTGAATACATAATTTTGGTCTTAATGTAATCTAGAATACTAGATTTTAATTACCTAACCAAAATCAATACTCTGGGATAAACCAAAATTGTTGATTGATGAACCTAAACAACTACAAAACCAAACCAGAGTTTTAAGAACCCAACCAAAATTTATAGAACCAAACCACAAATTTTAAGAACACCCCCATAAACTAGAAAGAAACAATCGATTTCGTGTATGCCCAGACTCTTTCACACTTCCATAACTCGGTGCATCATTTGAACACCCTATGAGCTTAAACTCCTTCACTGTTTCGACACTCGCAAGAAGCGTAGGAACCCCCTTTTAGATTGTTAATAACGTTGCTTCAACCTCAAAGCGTGTTTGTGCAATTCCCCCATTTGTTGGACGAATTTGTCTATGGTGGGAGGCATTCAAAGGTCACCCACTATGGGAAACCCATTTTTAACAGTTGTAAATTTTAGGTTTTAAATGGATAGCTGGGATTTTTTTATTTTTTCATTTTTTTCCCTCTTTTTCTATCTTTTTCCTTATTTGACCCCGATTTCCCTTTCTCTCTCACAAGCATTTTTTGCCATTGCGACAATAGCACCAATGGGTGTGATGACTACACTCACAATCACAATAGTGACACCTCCAACAACCACCCTTCATTTGAACCCCTCTTCCTTTGCCAATTTTGGGTCTAGATTTTGGTTTTCTCTTTTGCAGATTCGGTTGTGATTTAGTTGTACAACCGTGATAGCAACACCAACGACAACGATTTCGATTAGTTGGGTATGTGGTGATGGGTTTCATTTTAATTTTTTATTTGTGGTCTCTAGTGTTCTTTTGTGGTGATTTTGATTTTCGTGTTGTTCGTGAGGCTTTTGGTTTGTAGATCTTTGAGGCAAATGGACTCATGGCGGTGATGCAAATGACGTTGCAAATATGGAGAACCACAATTTGGACCATCATCACGTAGTCATTGTGAATATGGAAAACCGCGATTTGAACGTCATCATCATGGTAGAGGGACTCACGCTGGTGCAAACAATCATCGCGAAGCATTTCTGAATCCGAACAACCACAATTGGAGCATTGGTCTCGTGGTGATAACAATGATGACAAAGTACATATACAACGGAGGAATTTGTTGTTAGTGGTGGTTGGGTGACACGTGTGTGATGGCGTCATGATCAATGGTGGTTGTGTAAGGGAAGGAGAAGGAAAAGAACAATCGAAAAGAGGTGGTTGTTTTGTGCCAAAGAAGGGACGTCGACAATGGAGAAAAGGTCGTTGTGGCTTTTGGTGGCAATGGGCAGCTTGGGGGAAAAGGATGAGGACAATAAAGGGTATGGAGGGAAAATCCAAAATGTATAAATGGATTTTAAGTTTAATTAATTTTTATTATAGTCTATCAACTAAATGATGTAAAATGGCATTAACATAAAGTGGGTAAAAGTAATGTCATGAAATAAAAGAAAGGTTCGTGTAATTTATTCAAACTTTAGGAAAAGTTTGTGTAATTTACTCAAAATAAAAACATTATTGAATTGAAATTAAATAATAAAAAATCATTTTCATCATTTTTCATATAAGTTCAATGATCTAACTAAAAAAACTAAACCTAATGAAAACATATGTGAAGGTGTAAGTTCTAAATTGATTGAAAAATTTAATACTAAGTTTAGAATCTGCAAAAGTGAAAATATTTTTTTATTGACAAATATTATTTATTAATTGTTAGTTTTTGTTCTTATAGAGGTAAAAACACTAACTTGCAAAAATTGATAATTTTTAATTAATTTCTTAAATAATTTGTCATCTTAAGTTGGTCCTTTAACTATTTATTTTAATTAAGTTCTTAAGTTTATGTTTAATTAGGTCTTTGTCGGAGCAAGCAAGGACCTAATTTAAAAATAATAAAACAAAAAAATACTTAATTAAAAATTAGATAAAAATTCAAGATTTTAATATTCTCGTATCTAACGTATTGTCTGCTTAGGTGTTTGATGATCGTCACGACTTTGTCCTTGTAAAAGGCATCTTGGTGGGTTTAAAGGAGAAGGTGTTTATAAATGACACGTGACCTCAACTTCTAACCAATGTGGGGCTTTACGATTACCAAAACAAGCCCCCCTATCGAGGCTAAGGGGCAAGAGTGGTCTAGGCCCTTTCTTCTAGCACCAATGTTTCGACCTTAAATCTACAAGTACAGGTAAGGTCCCTATATCCAAGGTATTGTCCACTTAGGTGCTTGATGATTGTCAAGACTTTGTCCTTGTAAAAGGTGCATCGATGGGTTGAGAGGAGAAGGTGTTTATAAATGACACGGTACCTTAACTCCTAAGCGATGTGGGACTTTACAGCTACTGAAACAAACCCCTTCGTCGAGACTAGGGGCAAGAGTGGCCTAGGCCCCCTCCTCTAGCGCCAATGTTTTGATCTCAAATTGACAGACATCGTTAGGGCCCAAATATCCAAGGTATTATCCACTTAGGTGCTTGATGATCGTCATAACTTTGTCCCTGTAAAAGGTGCCTCAGTGAGTTGAGAGGAGAAGGTGTTTATAAATGACCCATGGTGTAACATTCCAATTTTCCATGTGTGTGTGGTAGGCAATGTTATTGCTTTGTTGTGTGATTGGGTAGTGTTTTTAGACTATTGAAATGGTAGAAAATGAGATGTTGCCATAGGATACCTAAGCATGGTTAAGCTCTTAAGCTTTTAAGCTAATGTCTAGAAAGAATAAAGATAATTCATTGAAAATCATCTGGTTAAATAATGGTCAACTCACTAATGACCTAGATGTTAATAATTGGATTTTGGTCTAGAAATAGAAATTAGAAGCTTCAAAGAACAAAAATAGTAATTAATGTAAGTAAAGTTAGAAATTAAGTGGGGATAATTAAGATTGATTAAAGATGATATAGATTTCATAGAATTAGAAAAGGGGTAATTAAGTCATAAGAGTTTAAAGTGGAGGGTATTTTCATAAATGACTATACAACTAGTTTAAAAATAGAATTTTTGTTTAATTAGTTGGTGACTGATTAAAGTGTCTAATTATATGATGTAGAATAATTAAAATAAGTTATAGTTGTAACACCCTGAAAACTCTGTGTAGTGTTATTTGTCCATGTATGAATTTAATTTTAGTAGTTATATGCTTTTAATCATAGAATTTCCATGCTATATATGTCTATATTTAGTGTAAATAATTTGTTAAGTCTAGCTTGGCAGAAAAATGGAAACTACCTGAACAAAAATTCCATTTGTAACAAAATTGCATTGTACATTGAGTGACAGTGTAATTTAGCTTTATATGAAAGTGATCTCTGTGTGAGGTTCACTCTAGTTACACGTAATCCTAGGAAGATTAGCACAATAATTAAGGTGTTTAGGATAAAATTTACTAGTTTTGGTATAAAAAAAAGCAAGAATATTCATTTTTGGCAAAACTCTACCTTAACCATTTTTAGTAGAAAATTCAAAAGGAAATGATATCAATTGTGGGCTTGATGTACACGGTTTCCATGGGCTGCCAAGACTCTTTCATGAGTGATTAAGATAAGCCAACACCTTAATCCATTGGACCAAATCCTTAAGCACACTTACAAGCTTCATTAAAAACCCAAAACCTTGTCATTTCCTTTCATTTTCATGTCAGCTTCTAAGGGAGTTTAGAGCAGCAAAACTTCTTCTTCTTGCTCTTGAGGGCTGGTCTAGAAACCTTGAAGCCTAGAAGTGTTGATAAGCAAGTTCACCCTTCACTCTAGCCTTGTTCATTCTTTTTCATCACTTGAATCTTCTCTAATGTTCTTGAGTTTTGTTGAAGCTTGTTTTTGACTCAAGAGAACTTCATTCTTGGCTATACACTTCCCTTTAACGTGGAGACTACAAGAGGTAAGGGGGTCTTTCCACTTCTTGAATCCTAACATTGTTGTCTTTGAAAGATAGGCTTCATTGCATGTTGTGTTGATGTTTAAATTCTGTATTTGCTGACATGACTAGAACTGGATGATATGCTGTTTTTCTGGATGTTTTAAGGTTAAAAATGAGTTCTTTGAGTGTTAAAACATGGGTCAATCTTAAATTTCACTTAAATCAAAGTTTTCTAACAATAAAAAATGTTTTAGAACATTTTATCGAATAAAATCTGTCACGAAAATAATCTAGTAGTGAGAGCTGTATGGACTAGTTTTCTTAAAATTTTGACCTCAAAAATGAGTTTATTAAGTGTGAAAATATAGGGTAGCATAAAATATTTGTGAAAAAACGATTTCCGAAACACTTAGAAATTTGAAGACAAGTTTAAGAGTGAAATTTTGTGAAACAGGGCAGCAACTTGATACTGGACATTAGATGACTTAATTTGGTAATTCTAAGACTAAATATGGATTTAGAATGAAGAAAACCCTAGGGAAAGTGTCAGGGAGCCCTGAGAACCACTCTAGGATCCACTATGAACTTTTGGTCTGAGTTTGGGGGTGTCCGACCCTTGGCAATTTGCTTGTTGTAAATTTTGGGATGTTGTAAATATAGTTGTTATGTTATCGAATTTTCGGTAGATTTGGGTGAAAAGTGATTTCTATCACTTGAGGGGCCTAAAATGGTTCCCTGATAGTAGTACATAAGTTTTTTCTGTGTGTGTGTGTGTGTTTGTATGAATATTAGTTTTGTGTGTTGTACGGAGCATGAAGGATATGCATGCAATGTGGCGGAAAAATGCAAGAAGATTGAAAGAAGAGTAAAGAATCGTTAGTTTTATCTCATTTGTGATATGGTTTGGTTATGGTTATGTTCCATCTATAAGATGGTGAGGTATATGATTATGTTTCATCTGTGAGATAGTGAGGTTTATGTTGAGAAATGAATGATTTACAGGGTACATTGGGGTATAGTGGGTAGAGAGGTTCGAAGAACCTGGGGGAATTAGAGAGTGGTGACAATCTGGCATTTGGTGCACTCATTTGGCGCAAGGAACTCAATCCTCACTTTGCTACTTCTGACGGGCTCCGAGACTATACTTTTTGGAGTTGGAAGCTTGGGGATTATCAATGTTGTACCAGTATGTGGCGATCACTCCCAACTGTCATCCATGTGGTTGTGTAAGGCCACCAATACTTGGGAGGCTTGGTGGTATTGTCGGGCCATGTTATGTGTCAAGTATGACAGTTAGTTGTGTCCAATGTGATTATCAATGATGTCAAGTGTTATAGTTATGCACTTTAGGGCATCGAGAGTGTTGTTTCCTTAGAAAAACCATACACCATGGTTATGTAAGTTGTATGTTTTGTGTGTTGTTTGTGGCATTTGAGGAGCATAGGACTCACCCTTACAACTAACAAATTTTAGGTACCAACATCAGAGGAGACCATGATGATCTCATTCCTGCGAAGATAAAAGAGTACAAATAGTTGTTGTGGCAGTTAGAGCCTTCATCTAAAGAGGATGAGGATGATCCTTCCAAGGACCCGTCTTAGATATAGTTTGGTACCTTGGATTGGGTAGATGTTTGCTCTGAGACCTAGGTTTTCTTTTAGATGTATTCATTTTAGAGTTAGGTGTACCTAGCTTTAGATAATCATATTTGTTACATATTTACATGTTACACTTACTTTCAAACATTTATGGGTTGTAATTACATTTTATTTTCATGTGATATGGTACTATGGTTCTTTTTATTATTACTGTCGCAACCTACCTTACGACGGGACGACGAAAGAAAATAAACAAAAGCACATTCGTCTTCTAAGGAGAAAACAAGTAGGAGTCGTCACCAATGTTTATTTAAGGAAAACGTTAGAAAAACCAAAAGAGGTCTGCGAATTTTGAAAACAAGGGTTCATGAGTTGTTTACGCATAGGGAAGGTATTAACACCCCATGCGCTCAACACAAGGGACGACAACCTTTAATCGAGCGTGCACAACATGACTTCAAAGTTATTTATTTTCCCAAGAGCAATGAATTGCTTTTATTACATTATTTTATTTTTTATTTTTTTCGAGTCGACAAGGGTGTTGCCCTTGCTCCTACGTATCCCCAGGTGCGATGAGGAAATCAGACCAACGTAGTTCTTTAAGTCTGAATGTTTGTGCTAAATTGATTTTATGTTTTTTTTAAAGATTTATTTTAATTGAGAACAAAGATTCATTAAGGCGTTGAACCTTGAAACGACGTTTTAAATTTTGAAAAGCGGAGAGAATCATTAAGACGTTGGACCTTGAAATGATCTCAAGCGGTATTTGATAAAAAGAAGTTTGGTTTGTGAATTGATTTCCTTTTCATTTATTTGTGTTTATTAATTTCTAGTCTTACAAAAGAAAAGCAAACGATTTCACGACATTGGTGATCGGCTAGAATTAAGCCTTACAAATAAAATGAAATTACCAACAAAGAAGGGGAGAAGATGAATACATACATAATGTCAGATAGGACCCATAAGGGTGCATGGATTATATTCAACTCTTAAGAAAAGAAAAGAAAAGAAAAGGAAGAAAAACTAACTCACTGTTGTACATGGTACAAGGCTAGCAAGAGAAACAATGTAGGAAATGATCCACGGTTGTGATTCGGTAGCACCTCGGCTTCACTTTTTTTCTTCCTTTTCCTTCATTTTTTCTTCCTCCACAAATTTTCTGAACCCCTAAACCCCTCCCCCATCATGGCTATTTATAGGAAATGGCCATTTAGGGCAGGGGAAGCTCGCCCATGCGAGCCAGTTACTTATGGCTGAAGGAATTAGCTCGCCCAGGCGAGCTAGTTGCTTAGGCCTAAAGGCATTTCATGGCCCAAGCAAGCTAGATGCTAGCCTGTGTGATCTTGGGTCCAGAAAAATCCATAAAATGACCCTTTTTCCCCCTTTCCCTTGTATCTTTTTGTTTTCTTGATCAAAACCCGAAGTGATCCCTGGCTTCACGCTGTAACCGGTGCCAAACACCATAATTCGATCGACAATGATCAAAGCATCACAGGTGAATGATAAAACATCATACCCGGATGAAATTAGGGTCTGACAATTACGTATGAAACTATGTTATTTTACCCTTGTATTTAATTACTCTGTTGCAAGGTTTATATCTTTTTGAAGGTTGTGATTATTATAAACATATTACGATATATTTTTAATTTTACTAACTTTCATGAAATGATGTTAATGTGCTTTTATACGTTTTTAATAGGATTTATTTACACGAGTTTTACAATGAAGTTTATCCACATATGTTTTTAAAAATATATATTACTCGAGTTTTGAAGAAAGTATTAATTTATTGACATGTATTTCAAGAATAAAAAGAATTAACAAGAGTTTTTCAAGCAATGTTTTGAACTAGAATCTGGGGTGTTACATGTGACTTGTTAGGGTTATATTTCACGTTAAATTTAACTTATAGGTCAAGTGTAACCCAATCATGATATAATAATTGAACTATCGTCCAAGTCGTCTCCTAAAGAAATAAAGAGGGATTTCATGTAATTATTTAAATAAGAACTAGGTTTTTATATTTTTGTTTTGTGATTGTCATGAAATAAATAACATAAAATAAATTGTAATAAAAATTAAATGACAATAAAATAATTAAGTAAAGATAGAAATGCTAGATTTGGATGGTGACGTCAATCTTCATCCATTGTAACTTCACAATTCTCTACTCATCTATCTTGCTTGTCTCTAATTCACTAATGCATTCTACCCCAGTTCCCTCATGGTCGCAGATTCTAAACTATTTGGCCGATACCTAATCCCTTGCACATATGACACAAACAATCAACATTAACGGTCGAGAATTAGCGAGACTTAACCAAGATTATTCTATCTCTAGAGATAATCTCAATTAAGTATTTGATTCATGTTCAGGTTTCAACAAGGCTAGTCAAAGCGCAAGTCAAATCCTGAATTTATCTATAAGATGACCAATAAAATATAAACATTAAGTACGAAAACAAATAAAAAAAACTTAAGATGAAGTATTGAATTGATAGAATTAAAGCAAAACAAGATTCATCCTTTCCTCTCCTAGGTGAAAGAAATTTGCACTCATAAAAATAATACAATGAAACCTATAGTGTCTAATGGAATAATGAAGACGTCTAATAAGTGGAAGTCTAAAATATAATTCTAAAAATTGTTCGGGACTTCTACATGTTACAATGAATGTCTAGCATCCTATTTAAAGAATTGTAGTTACATTTAATTAAGGAGATAATCACAAGAATTTACAAACAAATAGTATCTCTAATTCATTCATGTAATTATCTTCTTCTTCAGTTGATTTATCCTTAAAAAATATCTTACTCTTGGTTTTTCTAGCTTTTATCTTTAATTTTCACAATTTCTCCTTTCAATGTTGATGTTGGACCTCTAGAGCTTTTGTTAGAATGACATGTTTTTGTTGAAAAACTATTAGAAATTTATTAAAAATAACTAAAACATAAAATTTTATCTAAGACAAAGTAAAAACTGAATTTGAAATTATTTTGATTCAAAACAAGACCTAAAGTTAATTAAAATGTCAAATAAACGTCACAAAATGCATATGAAAATCTGGTAAATTTGATGTTTATCATGACCTTGATTCCTAAGCGATGTGAAACTTAGCGACTACCGAAATAGTAGAATAATGTGAATTGCTTTTACATTTTTATTTATTTTATTTCATATAATGAAAGTTTGTTTCAATTTCAAATTTGGAAAATACTTTTTCAACATGAAAATCTATAATTTTAAATAGAGTTATAGATATGAATTTAGTTCAAATTGAATTAGATTTATTTTGAAATTAAATATGAAATTTGATCTAATTTAAAAAAGAAATTTATTAACATACCTATTATAATTTTTTAGCATGAATGTGTTAGTAAAATATAACTAGATAATATCTTAAAATATATTAATAATGTAACTTTTTAACCCACTCAACTAAAAAGTGTATGTTAACAAATTCTTATATAAAACTATTTTTAGAATTTATTTTATTTTTTATTTTTTACAATTTTAAAAATTGATCTTGCATAAATAGACGGTTATGATCTTGAGTGTTCTCAAAGTAGAGTGAGGGTTGTAATAGGGAAGCGTATCCTCGTAAGAGTGAGTTTGTTGTGTGTTGACGAACGGAGAACCGACGCGTCCTTTCCTCGAAAGACACGTTGGACAATTGTCTGTTATTTTGGGGCTTTTCCTCTCTCTTTTTGTGTGTGTTTGTCATTTTCTCGTTTCTTCTTTCTGATTTATAGACATCGTGTTCGCGTCTACGTTTTCCTATGTCCCATTGTCCCAAGTTTTTTTTTTTTTGGCTGAATCCATATCAATGTGCCATAGGTTCGAAGTGTGCGTTATCTACGATTATGTGTTTTTTCCCCTCATAGAAAACACTTATCTTCCATCAGTAAGATTGTTGTGTGTAATAGTTTTTTTCTTAACACAATTACATTTAAGAATTCTATTCACAAAAAATAAAAACATTTAAGAACTCGAATCGATTAAACTGAAATAACCACATATTAGTTAAAAAATATTTTTCTCATTTAAATATCTAGAATTGATTATATTAGCTTTTCTTTTTATAGATAATTGATTATATTAGCATTAAAGAAATAAAAATATTTTTTAAATTATAAAAATTGATTTAAGTCTTATTTAGATGTTTTTTTATAATAATTATAAAATATGAAAGTAAATTAAATTTTTTCATAAGATAAAATTTATAAAAATTCATATTTAGGTTTATTTGGAGTGGATTTTAGTGGTAACTTTCAATAATTTTTCTTTTAAAAAATGCAACCGTTTATAGTTTTTAAAAATTAGGTTTAGTTTCTTTTCTTTTTTAGATTTTACCTTTGAAATAAATATTTTTTAAACTTTTCTATCTTATTAAAGTTAGTTTAAGAATGTATTTGAGTGTGGGTGGTAGCAATAAAAGAGATAATTGAGGTTAACAATAACTACAATAATGATGTGATGATAATAAAACTTGTGGAGATAGTGACAACAATGATAAAAATAAAATCACTCAAATGAAATAAGAGTGTTTTTTTTTTAAAAATCAAATCCACAAATTTTATTTTCTTAATTTTGAAAATAACTAAAAAGTGTTTTAAAACTAAATAAAAAATTTATTTCAACTCCATTTTATTAAAAAAATCAAATAAAAAATATACAACCACTCCGAACATATCTTTAACTTCTCTAAAAACTTATTTTAAGTTATTCATAAATTAATTTTAATGTAGAGAAGAAGTATATTTATTTTACCTATTTTTTTTCTAAGTGTTTATTGAAACCGTTATCCGAATAGGACCTTAGTCTCTTTCAAATCCATGAAATATTTGAAATTAATTACATTAGTTTTAAAAGATAAAATTATCACTTCATTATTTAAAATAATAATTTAATTGACTTGTTTTTATTTGTTTTTTTTTTTGTAAAAATCGTTATTTTTGCCTTTTAAGATTAATACATCGAATTCAAAATTTCCAATGATTAAGATATTCATTTTAAAATTAACAACTCAGTTACCTCTCTCTGAACTCTATTAGACTCTTGAAAAGAAAAAGACAAGAGATGAATATAATGGCGTCAAAGTGTCAATTAAATACAGCTTAGCTTACAAATTAATAAATTTCAAATTTGTCAACATATTTTTATTTACGTAGTATGCTGAATTAGTAATAGCCAACATGTTGACCTATGTCAGAAATACAGTAAAATAGAATCTTATTTATTAATTATACTCTAAGCAAACGTGCGAGTGTTTGTGACATGTTAATTGTTAATGAGAGCAAAAACTTTTGGTAGTCCAAAGGCCTTTAGGTCTTTACAAACACGAAAGGTTATGCAATTTTCTAATAAACATATCTCTGTTTAAATAAATTGGCTTTTATTAGTTTACACTTTCAATCTTAGCATGGATCTTTATATATAAACGTGTAACTATTAATTACGTGGATTAATGGATAAAGAATTATTCCTTTTTCATTAAAAGTGTTGAGTTCGAATCTTAAATATATAACTGTTTTAAATATTAAAAATAAAAATTTATCACTTAAAAATTATAGTTGTAATTTTAAACCGTAGACATCCTTAAAAAAAAACTTGAAGGGTCTAAGTAAATCTACATTTATCCAATTTTGGAGTGCAAGTTTATTCTTATAAGTTGAACCTAAAATGTCACTTTTGATATAGTTGGACTGTTCTTAATTATATGATATTTTTAGAAAATTATTTATATTTTTATAATATTATTTTTTAATTCCAGACGTATGAATTATTTATTATCCTATATACTCTTATTTTTTTCTTCTAAAACATTATTGAGAAAAAATTAGATGGATAAAAAAAATAAGAAAATAATAATTTTAGAATAATAATATAAATAATTGATAAATTTCATATGAATAATTAAATAATTAATTTTTTTAAGAAATATAAATTAATTAAAATGAATAATTAAACAACTAATTTTTTAAAGAAACATAAATTAATTAAAAGAGTTTTAAACACGAAAAAAAAAATGAAACTGCAAATTAACTTTCGGATGGCTCAAGGTGGGAACGGTCCCCACAAGATGCATCATAGGCAATTAGGGAACAGCACATGCTCCCTTTCGTAACACCAAGAGTTACCAACAACCCACCAACCAATATTGAGAATAAAATATGATATGATGATTATGGTGGCTGGGTTAGCTTAGATAAAAAAGAAGTTCTTTTTTTTTTTTTCAAAAAAGAGAGATCAAAATGGAGATGGATACAATACAAGTGTGGAAAGGGTGTTACTTGGTGCACCCAACATTTTTGTTGGAGCATCCAATACTTGTGGTGAAATGGCAAAAATGTCATTCATCCTAATAATATAAATACTCCTATATTTCTATCAATACAACTCGAATCCTTCATCTCTTCTTCCTACAGTCGCTTCTTCCTCTTTCTCTCACCATTTACTTCTTCCTCTTTCTGTCACCGTTGGTGTTGGTGTTTGTTCCTCTTCCGCTCATCCTTCGTCTTTCTCTGTGTTAGTGGTTGTTGCTGTTGGTGGTTGTTGGTCCTTCGTCTTCTTCAGTTCTTCTTCTTGTTCGTTGAAAAATCTTCTTCGAGGTAAGTGGTGTTCTTCTTGTTCAGTTCTTCTTCTTGTTCCTCTTCTCGCTTTCAAGTTGTTTTTTTTTGTTGAAGTGTTCAATGATTTCTTGCTATTATGATGTTGTTGCATGATTGTATTGTTTTATGTAATTGGTTTTCGGTGTTTGTTGTTGTTGGTGTTTTTTTTAAGCTTTGTCGGAAAAAAGGGCATGTTGCATGATTATTTTATGTAATTGTATTATTTTATGTAATTGGATTATCAATCCGTATGACCTATACAAATTACTAATTCATATGTTTTTTTTTTTACTTTTTAAACTTATTTGAAATTTTATTTTCCTTTTATTTTTGGAAAAATTTATTTAAGTTATTATTAAAAAAAATTTAGAGTGTGTTGTGGTCATTGATCCGTATGGTATTTTTTAATTTTTTTATTAATAAAAAAAACTAAATTTTTTTTTTGCAATTTTTTAAAAAATCCTTGCGAGTGTGAGTTATTTATAATTTTTTTAATAGTTGTTATGTATTGTAAAAAAAATTATTTTAGTTATTTATTAAAATTTAATTAGCATTATTGCCATACGGTGATCTGTATGGTTCATACGGATTGTGAATCCGTATGAACCATGATCCGTATGGTATTTTTATAAAAATAAAAAAAATTATGTTTAAAATTTTTTTTGTTGCAATTTTTTAACAAATTCTTGTGAGTTATTTTTAAATTTTTTTGAATAGTTGTTATTTATGGTAAAAAATATTATTTTAGTTATATTTATTAAAATTTAGTAAGCGTTATTGCCATACGGATTAGTGATCCGTATGAACCATACGGATTCGTATGGTATTTTTTTAATTAAAAAAATTATGTTTAAATTTTTTTGTTGCAATTTTTTAACAAATTCTTGTGAGTTATTTTTAAATTTTTTTAATAGCTATTATGTATGGTAAAAAAAATTTATTTTAGTTATTTTTATTAAAATTTAATTAGTGTTATTGTCATACGGATCAGTATGAATCATACGGATCCATGAATCGTATGGTATTTTTTTTAAATTAAAAATAATTATTTTTAAATTTTTTTCTTGCAATTTTTTAACAAATTATTGTGAGTTATTTATGAAAATTTTTTAATAGCGGTTATGTATGGTAAAAAAATTATTTTAGTTATTTATTAAAATTTAATTAGCGTTATTGTCATACGGATTAGTGATTTGTATGGTATTTTTAAAATTTTTTTAAAATTAAAAATAATTATGTTTAAACTTTCTTTGTTGCAATTTTTTTTAAAATTCTTATGAGTCATTTTTAAAAATTTTTAAATGTTGTTATGTATGGTAAAAAAAATTTCTTGTATTTTATTAAAATTCAATTAGCGTTATTGTCATATGGATTAGTTCGTATAGATTGTCAATCCGTATGAATCATACGGATCCATGATCTGTATGGTATTTTTTTAAAATATTTTTTAAAAGTTTTTTTTAATAGTGTTATGTTTGGTAAAAAAAATTGTAGTTATTTTTAATTTTTTTATTTTAGTGATTTTGTTAAAATAATTTAGTGTAATTATTTTTTAGTTTATTGTAATCATTTGTGAAATTTAATCATGTATTGAAATTTTATTATGTATGGACTTATTTGGTTAGTCTTGTTGATAATTTTTTATTTATTTATATGTTAGTCTCCCTTTTTATATAATTTGACTAGTTTTTTTTATTTAATCATGTATGGTAATATAAGATTACATTAGATTAGATTTCCCATATTAAGAGTAAGATTAGATTAGTAAGATTAGATTAGATTATTAAATATAAAAAACACGATAATTATTATGCAGATAATGGTTAGAACTAGAGGCCTTGGTTAGGCTTTAGGCCAAGCAATAGGAAAAGTCTTGGGGAGGAGAGATGCAAGTGATGATGATGCCCCCTAGCGGTGAAAGCCTACTGCATCAGCCCGTAGACAGCGATAACAAGAGCGTGTGGTCAAGGACCCTGCTACGGCCGCAGAGGAATTGAATGAAGAGCAGCCAGAAGCACCTGTTGAAGAAGTTGTTACTGATGTTGAGGGTTTTTCAAGCGGATCCCATGACACATCAATTCTCAGAGATTTTGAAAATCACATTGCTTTCAGAGTCTGGAATGGAGAGGTGTGTAATTTTTAAAAAACATAAAGAACGTAATTTACTAGTTAATAATTTTTTTACATCATCGATATTATTGTTTGTAGGAACGTCCTAAGTTGAAGCTATCTTCCCATGAAGGAAGATGGCTAAGTTCGGGAGGCCTGCTCCAGAGATTAAAGGCCTTGCGGCGGTCAATGGACTAAGTCCTTTGATCGTCTATTCCCTAGATACGGGCGATTGGAGACTAATATATGCTTTTATGGAACACTGGCATAAGGAAACTAACAATTTCCATTTGCCCATCGGAGAGGTGATTATCACCTTGGATGACTTCATGTCGTTATTACATCTGCTTGCTGTAGGGGTGTTCCACAGCTTCGAGCTACTTCATGTCGATGATGTTATCGATACGTTGGTGGAATTACTCAAGGTCAGCACTGTAGAGGCGAGAGCTGAGACGATTCAGTGTCATGGCTCTTATGTTTGACTATCGTGATTGCATGACGTGTATGAGATGAAGATCGAGGCATGTCACTAGATCGTAGCAGTGCGAGCGTATTTGTTGCATCCTCTTGGATGCACACTCTTTGCTAACAAGAGTGCCACACACGTGCATGTTGTATTCTTGGATGCACTACGTGACTTGACACAGAGTGAGGGTTACACTTGGGGCGCTGCTGCACTTGTGCACATGTATGATAATTTAAATGACGCATCCAAGAGCACGGCGAGGCAGCTTGCAGGATATATCACTCTATTACAGGTTAGTTAAGATGTTACATTAAAAATTTCATTGAAGTTAAATATTATATGTTGTCGTGTATTTTAATGAATATGCTTGCAAAATATATTTAGTGTTGGATCTACGAGCATTTTCCGTCCGTTGGTTCCGCTGTTCCTGCCAAGGATTATGATGAAAGGAGACCATGTGCATGTCGATGGACCTCTGGCAAGACACTGCCCGTTTCCATGTATCGCAGGCATAAGGATAGACTGACCCCTGACGTGGTGTGCTGGATTCCATACGACAACCACCATTCATTTAGAGAATTTGAGGTCATCTCATTATTTTCTGGTCATCTCAGATGGGGCCCTTGACGATCATTCATTGATCGGAGAGGGTTGTACGACAGTTTGGCTACATCCCGACTATTTCGCCACATCCTGTTGTGTTTTCACTCTCTGTTGAAGAAATTGATGATAGATGGATGTAGTTTGGTGAGCACATTGCACCTGTAGGGCAATTATGTGCAGTGCCTGGCCACTGTTCGCCAGATTATATGGATTGGTTTTACATGATCTCGCACTCATTCATGAGTCCAGCACAGCTAGAGGATCCTCTTAGAGTTCCGCCAGTTTAGCAATATGAGGAATTTGTTGAACCAGATATGTGTCAGCAACCGATGGCGGCAACAACATCTAATGAGGCAGACGTTGATGTGCATCATGTTCGACATGTAGTGGTAATATTTTTTTTTGGTATTTGTTGCTTTCTTTAGTATTTTATTACTAACAATTGTTATGTTTTTTTTTTCACTTGCTAGGATGGCTTTGTAGCAATTGGTGATAAGTTGGAGAGGCTACTAAACCTGAGGATCCTGACTGAAGAAACAGAAGCCTATACTGTTGTTGAAAAATGTATGGGCCTCGCAAGAAGCTACATTGGCCAACCAACTATAGGTCACAGATCGAGGCGAAGGCGTCGTACGAACAATCATTGAAGTTGTTTTATTTTTGCCTTGTATATGTTATTTATAATTTTTTGGATAATTTATTTATTTGGTACATTTATTTTTTGACAGTGAAATTTGGTTATTTATTCGGAATATTTTTAATTTTGTGGATAATTTATTTATTTGGTTAATTTTTAATTTTAATGATTATGTGATATAAATTTTTGTGATTCGTTTATCGTTAATTAGCCGTTAATGTTGCGTTAAGAAATAAATTAATTCGTGCAACAAAAATAAATTACGCATGTATGAAACATCGTTGTTAAACTTGACAACACAGTGTGAAATGCATGCGTATTTTTAAAAGCAATATATGTCTGATGCAATATAAAGCGTGACACGACATTGGGTTTCTTGACAACACAAACAAAAATTTGCGCGCGTGTCTATTATAAAAAAAAATTCAAGCAGTCTTAGTGAACATCATCTATATATATCACACCAACACTTAAAAAAATTAGACATTCTCTCCCAAACCAACTTGACAAACCAAATTTTACAACAAACTATGGCATTTTTGGGAGAAACAAGCAGTCAGAAGATTGTGAACTCCAGATTAACTTTTATTTTTTCGAATGGATCGATTATTCACAACGAAAATGATGTTTATTTCCAAAGTTCTACTCCAATACCCATTTGAGTAGCTAACGATTGTGGTTTTCAAACGCTAAAAAACAGAATACACAATACCTTTCAGCTAACCGACGATCAATATTTGGACGAAATTTACTACCGACGGCCATTCATAGATGCAAGTAACCAATTTCGCTTTCAATTTATGTAATTGAAAAACGATGATGATGTTAACACAATGTTAATGTGTAATCATCAATTCTCGTGTGTTGGTCTAATTGATTTATTATGCACCATTGGTAGAACACTGATGATATATTAAACTTACTTCAAGCCACTATGATCCCTACTTATGATGCCTTGCTATATTACAATGGGAGGTGGAACATGCCACGCCCACACGACTTTGTCGGTTACTTGTTCACAGGAAAAGATCCCAAAAAATTTGACATTCCTTCCGGATGTACCATCGATGAAGTGAAGGATTTGATCAAGCAAGTTGCACCTCAAGGGATTTCCCCTTATGGTATTCATGAATCACAAACAGCAAGGTGATTATTTTTTCGACAACTAGGTCATTATGAGTATTCAGACAAAGTTATCAAATTTGAAATTATTGAGCTGAAAACTGACAATGACGTGCTAAAGGTCTTAGTACAGTCTAACTATTGGAAATAATTTGGGTCAATAGAAATTTTAGCTATTTTTAGTAAACAAGTAATGGAAATGGAAGACGACACGTCTCGGTCTCAACATGATTCAATGTAAAATTAGTATTAGTTAATTGTAATTTTTCATGCAATTTTTTTTTTGTTTCAAATATGTTGAAGTTAATTTAATGTTTGAATTCATGTCCATTAGCGAATTAAATCGTATGATTATTATTTTCAAAGCTTTTAATTATTTTCTAAATTTTAAAAATAATGACTGAAAACAAAATTATGAATGTCAACAAAATAATAATTTACACAAATGTCAATGGTAATAACATTTTATATTCACGGTTCACCTAAATCAACAAATTCGATTTTCAGCTTAGACAAAGTTGTGTAACGCTGCATTCTACCTATGTATGGAGTGGGCCACTGCTTGGCCTGAGAATGACAATGTGTACTCCACAATAACGCCACTGGTGGTAAATGACAATGGTCTCGTAGCAAAACCTGTTAGATAACGACATACAAATTGAATGTAAGATACAGTTATACTGACATCATAATTATGCAATTACCTATACAAAATGATTTCCATACACATGATCAATGCATATTATGGGATGCATAGAAGAATCTGGTGGCGGCTGACTTCTAAGAGGAAAAAATGTCATGTTTTGTTGTCGTGATAGAGAAACAATGATCATGTTGTATCGTGAAACAATGACATATCCCATATCCGTAATATTGATCCATTTATCCATGGTAACCTACATGTAAAAGACAACAAATAAAGATTACTTAAAGGTTATTTTAAGAAAAAGTGACATAACAATGAACTTACGCACCATAGATAATCTGTCAACAAGTAGGGAACGCTTTAATTCCTCAAATCTCTCTATGCCACCAACTAGGTTGATATACTCTTTGGACCAACTTGTCAGTTCTTTATGCAGATGGTTGCGCACCAATTACCACGATTCTTCACCCATACCCAATAACGCAACTATTGCCAGATAATCACAATTACCATCCGCTTTGACATCAATAATGTTTTCAATAAAATCCTGGATGCAAGGATGAAATTGATCCAACATTGGAATATTTCATCTCTGTATTAGGTCCTTAGATGATTATGCACTACGTTTCACTGATGAATTACTATTTTGCTCAGAGTGTAACGCATCAACATATTCTCAATAAGATAGATCGCGTTTTGTTGACTTTTGTTGTTTGGTCAACAGTTTTTTTGGAGCACCCTTGGTCTTCACCTTTTCTGGAGGAGGACACATGGAGTTCATATCATGATAAGCAATTTCTTGCAGCTTTGAATTCAAATGTACTTTACCACAAACATCAAGATGCTCAAAGCGTTTCGATATGGTTTCCATCTCCTTAATTATGGTCACCCGTGTTTCACATGACCCTTGATCTGAAAAATTAAGTCTCCGTCAAAAAATGTGGATTGTCTCGAGTGGTATGGAGCTAACAACATATTTAAACAACTCACATGCACATGGAAGACTGTTGGTACTCCTCATGACACATCCAGAATGTGAAAGGTTTTTGCCTGCATAAGCTACATGCTCATACTCAACAACAATTTTATTTAAAACATACCTTTATACCATGCCAAGTAGTTTTTTGTACAAGGTTACTTTAAACATATGCCCAACCACATGCGTGCTTGTCTCAAAAGATGCTTTAATCTAGGTGTGTTGAAGTGTCATCATATTATTCATTGCTTCCCAAACACTACATATGTCATCAATAGAGTTTTGTAGGAGTCTCTTTAGTGACCAATGAGCACTCTTAACCCTACAGATGAAATATACAACAACATGTAAACAAATGCATCATTTTCATTTAAGTCAACACTTAAACAAATGAACACAAACAAAAAACAATATTGATACCTATTAGTGGTTGTGTTTTCTAGATGCATCATTTGTTGGTCCATGCTTTCACAAATCTTTCTTTGTGCGGAATCACCCATGTTTCGCACACATAGTCCACAAACATAGGCCACGGAAAGCAAGCCATTTCAAAGTTTTTAAGGTACTCATCAAAAGAACTCTCACATAGACAGTCAACCAAACTCCCCCAAGCCTCCATCATATAATCTCATGCATTCTTTTGAGCAACCAGGATTTTGCACTTTGCCTTCACATTCTTGTCAATGTGGAACCGATACAGTAAGTTTGTAGCATCCGGGAATACAGTTTTCACTGAATTCATCAAAGATAAATCCCTGTCGGTGACAATAACCCCGAGGAGTGCATCAACTCTCATGAAAAGACCCCGAAACCATTGTAGAGCCCAAACAATATTATTAAGATGTTTTCCTTCCAAGTAAGCAAAAGCAGCGAAGAATGTCATTCTTGTTGGTGTAACACCAACAATATCAAGCAATGACAGTTTGAACCTATTTCTTTTGTAGGTACTGTCGATAAAAAAAACCAAATTACAAGAATTGGTTAACTTTACTCCATCAGGATGACTCCAGAGCAAGTCGCGTACAACATTATCATCCTTCAGCCTATGCCAGTGAATATATTGATCTCGATCAAGCAACATCATCAGTTGTTGCATTTCAGTGTTACTCTTTCTTATGGAAGAACGGTAAGCATGTCTGGCATTGTAAATTTGTTTGATTATTGTATAATTGTTGTCATTGTGCTCCTTCAACATCAACAAAATTTTTCTTGGCTTCACCATGGACTTTATCATATCATCAACAACAATCTTCTCATCCTTTGTCAGTTGACCCGCATATGGATGCCCAACAAATGACTTTGCCATTTCGTGATTGTGAACCCCACAAATTAACTTCACTATCCATCATTCTCCTCCCGAAGCTGGCTTTGCACGAAACTTAAAGGGCATCCACATTTTCTACTACCAGTGCATGTTCTTACCAAATTATGTTTCTTAGGCCTATACACCCCACTCCTTTCACAAGCTATCAACAGAAATGAGGCTCTTCCTCGAACATCGGTATTGGTGTTTGACCTCATTATAACGGCAACAAATCTAATGTCATGAGCCAACGATCGAGCCCATTGTAAAACTTCATCACGACTAGCAAACAACTATAACACAATTCAAATCAGGTTTGACATTAGTAAACATCTATGTAATATAATTACTGTACCAACAACAACAAATTACTCAAATACCTGAGAAGTATTAAAAGCATCAGAGCAATCAACGTGTTCTACTTTAACGCCAACACCTTCCTCATTTTTAACATTCATATCAACTTCTTCAGACATCATACTATCATACATACACTGGTCTTCATCCATCTTAATAAAACCTTTAACAAATTCAATTCAATGACAACAAATTATACAATCACCTAATTTGTTATTGACACAAATATAGCTGTTTACAAAAAAAATATTTTACTGCACTTTTTCATTAAAATGTCATATAAATCTAATAAATACATCATTCTATAAAATACATAATTCAATTAAACATGTAAATACATAATCATTGTCATATTTTTTTTTTAATTATTAATCATTAGTATATTAATTTTTAAGCAATGTAATGTTAGTTAATTATTAATCATTAGTATTTCTTTTTTTACCATTCTAATTACTTAATACATTTTTTATATCACTGTATATAAACTATTTCGCGTACCTCTTCTTCTCTTACAACGAAAACCGCCCAAAATTCACTGTATATTCCTGAGCAACGCACGTATACCACTAGAGACCAAATACGCTTCAAAACCACACTTAATAGAGCAACTTACACTAAGTGACAGAGACTTTGTGAAAGAATGATGCTGCAGAAATGAAAAACTCCTCCTGTTATTTATAATCGAAAATACCATAAGGGAATTTTTGACATTTCGAAAAATTACTTGGTGCCCCAGCAAAAATGCTCAGTGCCCCCAAGCAATTCCCGTGTGAAAATTGACCCATAGTTTGATGCAGACAGGTACCTGACCCCACCCTTTTTGAGAAGCTACATGTGACTCAATGTCGAGGAGCTCACAAAAGGGTTCAAGGAATGGAAATTTGGAATATGCTTCCAAAACTGAAAAAGGTACTGTAGTAATTTTTTTTTAATTTCTTAACTGCCAATATATATCAATGTGTTATTATTATCATTTTTAAATTAAATTTTAATATTCTTTTAGAAAAATGTCAATAACTAAAATAATTTTATATTATAATACTAGAGTATAATTTATAATTAAAAATATTATTTATTGAATCTTTGACTGAATATTTAAGTACCTCTAAAAGCAACATACAAAAACAAACTCTCCTCTTTCAACTCGGCTTTAACAATCTATTTGAGTCAATTTGGTAATTTTGTGCTGCCCATTGCTTCCTGCACCTCAGAATTTTTCTTAAAAAAACTGAACGGACAAAGCTACCCTTTTGAAGACTATTTTTTAGGTTCCAAAACAGCTCTTCCGTAAGCATACAGGGACTTCGAAGTACTTGGGTTCTGAAAAAATGAATCCAGAACAACGTAAAATGAGCTCCGGAATAACGAATCCGAACTATAGAGCAAGAAACTTATCCTTACGAAGCACACTATCCAAAATTATGAAAAGTTGAAAACATAATTCTGGATTAAGTAATCTAAAAAATAAGTTATTTCTGGATTAATTAATCCAGAATGACACAAATATATCATTATTCCGGATAGTGTGTTCTGGAAATAAAACCATATCTGAAAAATAAATTTTGTGCGAGGTCTCATGGCTTTTCCATTATCAAGAGAAGAAACATTTTTTCATTGAATTGATGAATCGACCCTCGTTCAAATTTTATATTGATATCATCGGCTTTTCTTTTTGAGTTTTACTATATCATCCTTGGCCATGCATGCACTTTCACCACAATGGAAACAACCTTCACAGCAAAACGTGCACGTCACATTTCCATTAGTTTGCATTAACTGGAACAAATTTCTTGCCTTGAAGAGCCATCCATTCTTAAGCCACAAAACACATGCAATGGGTTCACACCACAAAATACCTTCTTATTCTATCACTACTAAAATCTACCATTAAAACTACAAAGAAAAGCTAAAGAGAACAAGATAAAATTCATATTTCTTCATTGATACTTGCACAGAGTGCGAACTGTACATTATATAATATCCTAATGAATGACAACCATACATATGCCATCATCTAGTATTTTAGGAAAATAAAATAAAACTAATTAATACCAAAAAGATGTAAAACTGATATGATCTTTTCATATATTTCAATCATATCTTACAAAGGGAAATAGGTTATATTTATATACACAGAAAACCCTATTTCTAATTATAACTAAATCAGGATAATTATAACCAAATCAGGATAATTAACAATTAATAACTATATTCCTATTATAGTTCCTACAATTTTGTTGACAGTTAACGCCAACACTCCCCCTCAAGTTGGTGCATAGATATCTCGAATGCCCAACTTGCCAAGTGCGTTGTAGAAGTCTCTACTACATACAGCTTTTGTGAGTATATCTGCTAATTGATCTTCAGATTTAACAAACGGAAATTGAATTATCTTGGTCTCCAAATTTTGCTTAATAAAGTGTCGATCTACTTCCACGTGTTTTGTTCGATCATGTTGAACCGGATTATGAGCAATTTCAATTGCAGACTTGTTGTCACAAAAAATATTCATCGCACTATTCGGAGCAAAGCCAATTTCAATTAACAGTCTTCGAAGCCAGAGAAGCTCACATAGACCTTTTGCCATCCCTTGAAACTCTGCTTCAGCACTTGATAATGCTACAACCTTTTGTTTCTTACTTTTCCATGTAACCAAATTTCCTCCAACAAAGGTGAAATAGCCTGAGGTGGATTTTCTGTTGGTGATATCTCCTGCCCAGTCAGCATCTGTGTAGCCTTCAACTTGTACATGATTATTCTTTGTGAACATCAAGCCTTTTCCAGGTGAGGACTTCAAGTACCGCATGATTCGAATTACCGCGTCCATGTGATCTTTACTTGGGTTGTGCATAAATCGGCTTACTACACTTACCGCATACACTATATCAGGTCGTGTATGAGATAAGTAAATAAGTTTGCCAACCAATCTCTAGTACCTTCCTTTGTTTGTTGGCACTTGGTCTGGATATTCTCCAAGTTGGTGGTTCTGGACAATTGGAGTATCTACAGGTTTACAGTCTAGTAGCCCAACCTCAGATAAGAGATCTAAGATATATTTTCGTTGAGATAAAAAGATGCCTTTCTTCGACCTAGCAACTTCAATACCTAGAAAATATTTGAGTCCACCTAGATTTTTCATCTCAAATTCGGTTGCCAGTTGTTTTTGAAGTTTTGCTATTTCCTCAGAGTCATCTCCTGTAATAATCATATCATCTACATACACAATCAAAGTTGTGACCTTACCTTGACGGTGTTTCAAAAACAACGTATGATCTGCGTTGCTTTGTTGGAAGCCATATTTTTTCATTGCCAGGTTCAATCTCCCAAACCACGCTCTAGGAGATTGCTTCAAGCCATACAAACTGCGTTGCAATTTACACACCACCTTAGTCTCATAATTTGGCATGTATCCCGGAGGGATATCCATATATATTTCTTCTTTCAAGTGCCCATGGAGAAAGGCATTTTTCACGTCTAACTGATGCAATGGCCAATCAAGATTTACTACAAGAGATAAAAGAACTCTAACAGTGCTCAACTTGGCAACAGGAGAAAAGGTTTCTTGATAGTCTACGCCATATGTTTGTGTAAAGCCTTTAGCTACTAGTCTTGCTTTGTACCTTTCAATAGACCCATCAGCTTTGTACTTGATGGAGAAAACCCACTTACACCCTACTGGTTTCTTTCCTTTTGGTAAAGGGACAAGAGTCCATGTCGCATTCTTGTTTAATGCCTCCATTTCTTCATTCATAGCTTGAACCCATCTAGGGTCTTCAATGGCCTCTTCAACGTTGCTAGGTACACTGTGTGAAGATAGCTCATTTGAAAATTTCTTAAAGGGTTCAGATAAGTCCTTCATGGAGACATAATTAGCAATTGGATACCTCGATCTATGATCCTCTTCTTCAGGAGAGTAACGTTTCGGTGGTTTTCCCCGATTATGCCTGTGAGGTAATTCATAGCTAACAGAGATATCACCATTAGTATTATTATCAGGAGATATAGGAGAGCTTACCTCAATGATATTCTCAGGAGATGGATCGTTGAGTACTGGAGAGGGGGGGATTCCGATACTTCAACTTCAGGACTCATATGGTCTGTTTGAGTTTGACAAGAATCACCAGAAGCTTCAGTTGATGGTATATCAATATCTTTGAACCAGTCAAATGTCGACCAATTCGACTCTTCTTCTGGTGTCTCCCCCTGAAGAGAAGAATTGGGTGATGCCGAGGAGTAGAAATGGTCAAATTCCAAGAATGTAACATCCATAGTTACATACATGCGTCGAGTAGTAGGGTCATAGCAGCGATACCCTTTTTGGTGTGCACCATATCCCAAAAACAGGCAGCGAACGGCACACGGATCAAGCTTTGTACGATGGTTTTTATGTAGGTGAACAAATGCAACACACCCAAAGACACGAGGTGGCAACATTTGTATTGTAGGCAGCGGTACAAATGTGGACAAGGTCTGCAGCGGAGTTTTAAATTCAAGAACCTTCGATGGCATCCGATTGATGAGATATACTGCTATAGTAACAACATCAGTCCAATGGTGGTGAGGCACATGTGCTCCATGTAAAAGAGCACGAGCAGTTTCAAGGATATGGGGATTTTTCCGTTCTGCAATACCATTTTGTTGTGGAGTTTGTGGACACGTGGTTTCGTGAATAAGTCCGTGTTTTTTGAAATACTCATGGAATTGGTGATTTACAAACTCCCCACCATGGTATCAGCCGCCAGGTCTTAATCCAGACCTACGGTAACTTTCCATCCTTCTTCCATGGTCGACTCGGATTCAAACTCCGATGAGGCTACCTCGTCTTCTATTCTTGCTGAGTTGACGACGAAAATGACGGAAGTTCTGAACCGTGCTTCAGCCCCGTCACAAATTGGCTCTGGCCATACGGTGGCACCGATTGGCATCAAGTTAGATGGCAGCAACTATCCCCTTTGGTCCCAGGTGGTCGAGATGTATATCTCGGGCAAAGACAAACTGTGATATATCAATGGAGATCTCCCGCAACCCCCTCAAACAGATCCTACGTCTCGACGTTGGCGGACTGACAACGCGATTGTTAAGGGGTGGATAATCAACTCAATGAACTCTTCTCTAATCAGCAACTTTATCCGATTCTCCACTGCCAAGCTGGTGTGGGATGCAATTGCGACCACGTATTTTGATGGCAGTGATACCTCCCAGGTGTATGACCTTCGGCGACGGGTGACACGTCTTAAACAAGCCGGTGGTTCTCTTGAAAAATATTATAACGATCTCCAAGGACTTTGGCGTGAGATAGATTTTCGTCGTCCAAATCCGATGACATGTGAAGTTGATATCCAACACTACAATACACTTGTCCAAGAAGAACGAGTGTATGTGTTTTTGGATGGACTTGATGACCGCTTAGATAATATCAGAAGCGATGTTTTACAAATGAAACCGTTTCCAATAGTGGAGCAAGCATATGCACATGTTAGGAGGGAAGCTCTTCGTCAGGCAGTGATGACAGACAACTCCAATGAATTATCTGGAGCAGTTCTCGCATCCAAGGGTCTCAAATTACAGAGCAGTAAGATATTTTCTCAATCCAAACATAAAGAACCATCTAATGGCACTAAGTGCTCTCATTGTGGAGGTAACAAACATACTAGTGAGACATGTTTTAAGCTTCATGGCTATCCAGACTGGTGGATAGATTTTCAGGCTCGAAAGCGTCGCGATACAACTGAGAGCAACCCGGGCAAAGCTGCAGTAGCTACTGCTGAACCACATCTTTCCCTCATTCTGAAATCAAGTTCCCACACCACTGAAGGTAATGTTCTAATTTGCTCTAATCATGATGATGACTCTAATGCATGGATACTTGATTCCGGAGCTACCGATCATATGAAGTTTGATGCTGCTGATTTTTGTGAATGTTCAACCCCTCAGCGCTCAAGTATTGCCAATGCAAATGGTGGTTTATCGGCAGTAACAGGGGCTGGAATTGTGATGTTATCACCATCCCTTTTGCTTTCAAATACACTACTTGTTCCCTCCCTATCTCATAAGTTGTTGTCTGTGAGTCAAGTTACAAAGGACTTGAACTGTGTTGTGCTAATTTATCCATCTTTCTGTTTTCTTCAGGATATTCTCACGAAGGAGATCATTGGGCGTGGTACTAAGAGAGGGGGACTTTACAATATGGAGGATTTCAATGTAGGCCAAGCACATCACATGCATTATCCAAGAAACAACAAAATGGAGCAAGTTTTACTTTGGCATCGTCGATTAGGCCATCCTTCGTTTGGCTACCTGAAACATGTGTTCCCAAACTTATTTTCAGATACATCCTTGTTGAACTTCAAATGTGAAGCTTGTATTTTAGCCAAGAGTCATCGAGTCACTTTTCCATTAAGTATGAATAAAAGTAATGTTCCTTTTGCTTTAATCCATTATGATGTATGGGGTCCATCCCCAAAATCTTCTATCTCTGGTTATTGGTGGTTTGTGATATTTGTTGATGATTGCACTCGAATGACTTGGATTTACTTGTTGAAACAAAAAAATGAAGTGGTACACATACTTCAACAATTTCATACAATGATTCAGACTCAATATTCAAAGAAGATTAGGATCCTTCGCTCTGATACCATGTAAAACTGATATGATATTTTCATATATTTCAATCGTATCTTACAAAGGGAAATAGGTTATATTTATATACACAGAAAACCCTATTTCTAATTATAACTAAATCAGGATAATTATAACCAAATCAGGGTAATTAACAATTAATAACTATATTCCTATTATAGTTCCTACAATTTTGTTGACAGCTAACGCCAACAAAAGATAATATCTAAATTATCTTCTCTACAAAAGTCACCTAGTTGGTCTTTCCTAAGCCCAATCCTATCACATTGGCTTGAAATAAAGAGCTGTTGATAAAATCAGATCTGAAAAAAAATAAATTGTGCGAGGTCTCATGACACCATGATAATCATCACTCCTATCATTTTTGTTTTTGTTTGGATGTTGATGGACTGACGATGGGTTAAAGTGCCGAGATAGTACGCGGTGAGTTCAGGCGCTATTGCGGTGCCAAAGCAGCAACAACGACGTCACACAAAGGTAAGGAGGAAGATGAGGTGGGCTAAGGTTTGAGGCAAAAGGGTATTTTGTTCATTCAATATTTTTTAGTTTCCTATGGAGTACAATAAGCAAAAAATGAGGTTCAGGAAGCAATGGCCTCTTGTGCTTCGTTATGGTTTTGGACATGGGCTTTGATGAAGTTTACAAAAGGTTGTTAGAATTCTTAAACAAAAAAAGATTAAAAGAGTAGAAATATGTGCTTTAATAGACTTAATCATTTTCTCTTTCTATCTTCTCAAGCACAATTAGAAGACACTAAAAACTATTTTTGGTTCACCCCCTTCCTAATCTCTCCAAAAGTATGAGAAAATTGCTTAAAAAATGATGAAAAAATACAATTTTTTTGGGGGAGGGTTTAGCTGCCAGAAATTATTTAATTAATTTTAAGGGATTTTAACCACCATAAATTATTTAATTCATTTGTAATCAAAGTACGCATATAAGTTTTTTAGCCACACCATATTACCGTCTAATGGAGTTACCACTCAGGACCAGCAAAAATATGTTTTATTTTTATAGGGACCAAATTAATATGAAATTTTTTTATCACAAAAATTAATATTTTCCAAATTTTACAGGAACCCCAAACATATTGTAGAAGCGAATAACAGAAGAAGGGGGGGGGGGTTGTAATGTTGTGTTTTTGTAATTTGTTGTTCAAGTGATTTAATTAAATTGTAAGAGTCATTAAATTTATATTTGAGTGCCTAAAATTAATTAGTGATAGATATAATGGTACTTTGCTTATATTCGTAAGTGTTTAGTGAGTTTTTGGTGAGTTTGGGCCTAGAGAAAGATGGAATTGTGATGGTTAGTGAAAGGGGTGTGACTTTAGCATATACTTAGGTGTAGGAAGGAAAAACCTTTTTTAGTCCTATATCTCCCTAAAACTCTCATTTGTGCTGAATCTCTCTCAACACACTTCTCTTCACAATTCTCTTTTCTCCAAGAAACCACCATTAGAGAACTTTAAACTTTGGTACTGTGCAGAAAGAAAGCTCCTTTCTCCCCCCTTTTGTGGTTGTTAACTGGCCCTAGGTGAGATAATCTCCCACTTTTCCTTTCTGAGTTCATTTTCGTTTTCCTAGAGCAGCCATGAATTTTCATGGAAAAGCTTGGGTTTAAGGGGTTTGGATTCTGTTTTTGGTTGGCTTTGGGGTTGAGTTGATGCTGGTATAGTGTGGTTGTTGTGGGATTGAATGAAAGTTCCTCACTTGGACCCAAAGCTCACTCTTTTTTCCTTTCTTCTTCAAAGAGTCATCATCGTGGGTTTATGTAGGTAAGGAAAACTTTATCCTTTTTTATGCTTAGGTTGCTGTGAATTGACTTCAAGACTACTGGAAAATGAATCATGTTGTTAAAAATGAAAGTTTGAGCATTTGAGTTTTAAAATTTGGGTTATTGTTTATTTGATGAATATTGATTAAAAGTTCCTATCTGTGAAGTGTTTTGATGTTCTTTATGTATTTGGAATTGATAGGAAAGAGTTTAAGCTTGTTTCGGGATGATTTGGAAGCCATAAGAGGCAGTTCTACAATTTTTTTTGAAATTATGCAAAATTTACGTCTAGTGTTACGTCAAATGTCCAATGACCATTTTTCGTGTCAAGTGTTGCATCTTGTGACCTTTTTTGCGTCCAGGGTCCAATGACCATTTTCACATCTAGTGTCGAGTAACCATTTTGAGTCTAGTGACCATTTTGAATCTAGTGATTAGTTTTAAGTCTAGTGATCATTTTGAGTCCAATGATCAATTATGAGCCCAATGACCATTTTGAGTTCAATGATCGGTTTTGAGTCCAGTGACCATTTTGAGTCTAGTGATCAATTTTGAGTCCAGTGACCATTTTGAGTCTAGTGACCATTTTGAGTCCGATGATCAGTTTTGAGTTTAATGACCATTTTGAATCTAGTGAGCCATTTTGAGTCCAATGACCAATTTTGAGTCTAGCGGTTAGTTTTGAATCCAATGACCAGTTTTGATGTGAATGTGATTAATGTTTGTTTTCCTTGCATAAATTTACTATTTTGATATCTTAATGAATTTATGATGATATGAGATGTGGTTGAGATGATATTATTTTATTATTAGAGTTGACTTTATGTTTAGATCACGAGATTTACATTCATATGAGTTTTTGGTGAGTTGTTTGTAAGAATTCAAGGTGTTGGAATGTCTTGCTATGCTTATTGAACTATAGGTGGGTTCATGAGTGTGATGAACATATGAATGGTGAATCTATGATGTTACAACCTCTTATGATGTTGGGATTGGTGAATGAATTTGTTATGACATATGATATTGATTTGAATGATCATAACATACATGCATTGATGAATGACATGGAATGTGAGTAGGCACATAATTTAGGAGTGCCAAGAAGGCCCTCAACCTAGTGTAGGAGGTTGTCGTGGTGGCTAATGCCAAATAGGCATATAGAATGGATGGGTGGGTGAATCCCTACATAGGTTAAGGTCTTTGCAAGTCTTACTAAGGTAAACTGCTACCCACGCTCTTCCATTTTCGATAAAACCCCACTTATTTCATAGGGTTAATTCAAGTCTCCCCGAATGGTCAAATCATAGAGTACGACTATGTTAAGGAATGTACTTGGGTTAATCGCTTAAATGGTGAAATCGTCTGGGAATAAAGAGTCAGCGTGACATAACATGACAATTAGACATGTGCATTGATAATTGTGGCTTGAGAATGATGTGTTACTTGAGAAGTTGTATTAGTACACAACTGTTGGAAAATGGGGGATTTCTATATCTTTTTTTAACATATTGATCTTATATTTCTTCTATATGTTGTTTTTTTTTAAATGAGCTTATCCTTGCATTTTTTTGTTGAACTGTGATGATTGTGTCATGTGATACTGGAGCAGATTATGATGTAACTTTTGAAGAGCATGCCATTCATGGTTGATGTGAATTTGGTGGTGGACTTAGGGGCGAGATCCGACCCTATGTCATTTATTTATGCTTTGTCTTGGTGGGGACCAACTTAGGGTTTATATATCTTCATGGATCTATGTTGTATTTATTCCTTGAATTGGACCCTTGAGTTTTGTTTGAAGATTTGCTTATGATGTTTGATGATGTAGTGCCTTGGGGCACATGTACCTTTATGTTTTACGACTTGAAGACCTTTCTTTTGGGTGATGTTTATATGACACACTTGTATGCTTGTAAAAAAAGGATATGTATTTTCATTAATTAAACTAATTCAAGAGTTTTAAAGGGACTAAAAATGAATTTTTTCGTGTTAAAGCCTTGGTGTTTCATGTACTGGTATTTGGGGTCGTTATAGGGTTGAATTGTGTTTTTAGAAATTCAAAAACTATTTCTAAAGACTGAAAACATATTTTATTGTCTGATGTAGATAAACCTAAAACCACTCAGAAAGGTTTTGATTCAGCCTTTATTAGACGATGAGAAAAACAATTTTCTTTAAAACACGAAAAGATATATAAGATCTAAAACAAATTCAAACCCTTTGTCAATTCAAGAAATAAGAATACACATAAAGATTTTATATTGGTTCATCTCAATCTTGAGACTACGTCCAATTCTTGACAATCACCAAGTTTCCATTAACTTATCAAAGTTACAATTATTGTTCTCTGTCACTATTGACTCTTACACTTGCAAGGTCTACCCCAGGCTTGACTTAAACCCAGTATTCTTTGTCCTACCAAGCCACTGTTGGTTCTAAACAAATTAACAAGATTTGTTGGAAGATTGCACACTGACTAAGTGTAGGATCGTCTTATAGACGAATATCTCACTTCAAGGTATATAAGGTGTTTTGAGAGTTTTGTATCTTTACAAGAATTTATAGAAATCTCTACAAGAAAAAATGAAAGAATAATTCATGTTGATTGTTTGTGTCTTGTTTATTCAAAGCTTCTTCTATATATAACATTTATCTTCAAGTATCTATTGTCTCACAATGGTTGAATTCTTCACTCTATTTCTTCGAAATGAAGTCTTAAGCCCATTGAAACATTTGATGATTGCATTAAATGCACGTTCCTTCTTTATGCAAAGTCTATGCTGATAGGCTAATGTGTCTTGTATTTCAATAGGGAAATACCTTCTTTCATCATAGCAGGTCTACAACAACAAAGCACGCCTTTTGATGAGAATCAATGTCTTCCAAACTATGGACTTTATTTATTCTTCATAAGACTTTGATAGATCCTAGAAGAATGTTTTCTACATGAAATAGTCGTAGACACAAACTATTAAATGAAGATCTTAAATGCACTACTTAAACGCTATATTAGATTGTCTTATAGTGCATTGTTTGAAACTTCAGACGCATATATAGAAACTATAATCTAATATCATATTAGACATAACTTTTATCATATTTAATTATTTGTATATAATCAAAATAATTATGAGTCCTAATTCTTCTTTAAGACATAAATGTCTTTTGACTTAACAGTCTCCTCATTTTTGGTGATGCCAAACAAACACAGATGTATAAGTTAAAGACTCTCTCTCTCTCTCTCTCTCTCTCTCTCTCTCTCTATATATATATATATATATATATGAAGTAGATAATTTATTCTTTAATCAAATTTAAGAATAAAACAATAAAAAGTCTCTCTCCTAAACTGTGCTTTCATTTTTCTTTGCACACAACTTTCCCTATGCACACATCTAAACCAAAATTACTTTCCTAGGAAAAGACTTTAAGAAAGTCAAATATTCAATTAATGAACCCCAACTCTTGACTCTTATTTTGTGAGAATTTCTAAATTCTATAGATATATAATACTAAAAAATGATTTTTTTTGTTTACCTTCATTTAATAAGAATTTGATTTACCTATTTACACCGATTTACAAAGTATCATAACCTATTTTATATTAGAAATGATTGACGAAATTGTTTCTGACAAGAATATCCAAATATCAAATCCGACCTCTATATAACCTCTACAAAGTAAAAAAAAAGTTCTTGGAAAAATCAAAGAAAATGTCTATTCTTCTGTAAAGAATTCTTCGAGTGATTTTCCTGACCCTAATCTTTTAAAAAAAGTGTACACAATACTTTTGTGCTTACAAGCCAAAGTTTTTATACAAGAAAGTCGAAGTAAATATATAATGACAATTTAAGTGCAATGTGAGTCTTATCAGATTCAATATAAGAAAATATAAAACATTATGCATCATAAGACTTTGAGATAAAGTCCTTTCATAAAAAAACTCTAATTTTAGTCATCATAGACATATTACATATATAATAGATGAATAAGAAAAGCATAAGAGTTTAAAGATTTAAGGAAAATCTCCCCCTCAGATGATGCGCTGCCGTTTTGTGTGTGCATCTTCTGCTATGGCTGCATTCTTCATTTTTTACTTTTTCTCCCCCTTTTTTCTTCTTCCTCTTGAAGCTTGTGAAAGAACTTATCTCCAGGTTCATTATTAGATGAACTATCCAAGAAAGCATCAACATACTGCCTAAAATGGTGCCCTCAAAGGAGTTTCCATCTTTGGCTTCTCTTTCAACATGAGCTCTATCCGGAAGAGCTTTAGCACACGCTTACCTTGTTCTGAGAAGAGTTGCCTCAAGAAATCTACCATACTCTTGGGATGTAGGAGGGCCATTGTAGACTTCCATAGCCATATCATCATCAACAATAGGGGCTTCATCATCAGAATTCACCTTTTCAATGATGGGTTATACTTGATGAATGAAGGTGTAAGCGGACTTTAGAAGCTCGATAGTAAATGAGAAATTACACTCATATAGAATAACAAAATCTCTCTCCTAATAGATGTGGTTTGATAATGAATCAATCACAAAAGAATGGTGAATATATATATATATATATATATATATATATATATATATATATATATATATATATATATATATATATAAAAGCATAGACAAACAAGTCCTAAATAATTTTTTATCAACTTATTATTTTATCTCGGAAAAAGTAACACCAAAGCCATATTTTATTATTATATAAAAATTCTACTCATAACTTCTAGAAACCAATTTTCACATACTTTAGTTTTTATGTAGTCACATGCCTACCATATTTTGTATTATGAATCTTCTGAATTTTTATATTAAATTGAATTAACATTTTATATTTTTTTATCTATAGTATTTTTTATTAATTATTAATCAATTTTATTTTTCAACAAATATAGACATAATTGAAAACTTACAAATCACAAAGAAAACAACTTTTATCAATGAAATTAATTTATAAATTTTCTAAAACTTATATTTTAAATACCTGCCCTTTTAATATTTTAAATTACTTAAATGAAATAAATTAAATAGCATTCCATTAATTTGAAAATTAAATATTAATAAGTCCGGTCCTTTTAACTCAGTTAGTTTTGAGCAATGTGTGTGATTTGTTGTTAACTATATGCTACTTGAATTGATTTTTATGGATAAAAAATATTATTATTCAATTTCTTAATTGGAACATTTGATGTAATAAATTATTATGGAATGATTGACTTAAATCTATTTTTTGTTGAAGTACTTAAATCTAAAATATATCTATCTAGAATTGAAAACTGAAATAATTTTAAATTATATTATTCTTTTTAAAAAAATATATTTTTACTGTAAAATAAATATTTTATTTTGAAATTAGCTTTATTTTATTTTCTTTTTAAATATACTTTTGACATGTAATATCATCATAAATATTTCATGAAAATTCGATCAAAATACTTGAAAAAAATATTAGTCTTTTTAAGTATTTATCACAATTAATATATTTTTTTTAAGACCTAATTTACCCCACTCTTAAGTTATTGAGACCACTTGTCCAACAAGTGGTATCAGAGCAGAATTGTTGTCTAAAGTTTAAAAACTTCAAGAATAATTATGGCCTCATCTAACTTTTCATTTCCTGAGAGAAATTCTATTAATAGGCCTCTTCTGTTCAATGGTGAGAGTTATCACTATTGGAAAACCCGAATGCAGATCTTTATAGAAGCCATAGATTTGAATATATGGGAAGTCATTGAAATTGGTCTCTTCATTCCTACAATGGTAGTGGGAAATCTAATTGTAGAAAAACCTAGAGAAGAATGAGATGAAGATGAAAGAAAAAGGGTTCAATATAATTTAAAAGTCAAGAATATAATTACTTCTGCATTAGGCATATATGAATATTTTAGAGTCTCAAATTGTAAAAATGCAAAAGAAATGTGGGATACATTACAAGTAACCCATGAAGGCACAACTGATGTTAAGAGGTCTAAAATAAACACTCTCACACATGAATATGAACTGTTTAGAATGAATCAAAATGAGACCATACAAGATATGCATAAGAGATTTATACATATAGTTAATCATCTTGCAACATTGGGAAAAATATTTCCTAATGAATATCTCATTAACAAAGTGCTGAGAAGTATAAATCGAGCAATGACAACCAAAAGTAATAGAAATTGCAAAATCAAAAGATCTCACCAACTTGTCTCTTGCCACTCTCTTTGGGAAACTTTAAGAACATGAAATGGAACTTATGAGACGCTATCAACATGAAGAGAATGACAAAAAGAGGAAAGGAATTGCACTCAAAGCCTCATATTCTTCTATTCATGAGGAAAATGACAAAGAAGACTCAATTGAAAAGAACTTAGAAGAAGACGATGATTTCAGTCTCTTTGGGAAGAGATTCAATAAATTTCTGAGAAACAAAGGAAATTGAAGAGATCAAACTCCAATCCAAAGAAGAAAGGAGAAGATTCCTCCTTAGTTCCAAAATGTTATGAATGCGATCAACCTGGGCACTTGAGATTTGATTGTCCTGTCTTTAAAAGAAGAATGGAAAAATCCGACAAGAAAAATTTCAAAGATAAGAAAGAAAAGAAATCATACATCACTTGGGAAGATAATGACATGGATTCATCAAGTGATTCAGAAAATGAAATCATCAATCTGGGCCTCATGGCCAAAGACTATGAAAGCGGAGAAGAGTTGCTCTAAACACAATGGCGGGAGATGCATCAAAGTTTATTCATATTTCTCCCAAAAATAGTGAACATGTGACCTATGGAGACAAAAACAAAGGTAAAATTGTTGGAGTTTGAAAAATAGGTACAAATTCCTCTACCTCTATAGAAAATGTTTTACTTATTGATGGTCTTAAGCATAGTTTATCAAGTGTTCATCAATTATGTGATAAAGGCCTTTTGCTATCATTTGATCTTCATAATTGCTTTTGATGAAGACTAACTTTATTAGGCCAAGAAATGGTACTTTGAATGGTATGACATGCTTTACCTTATTAATTCATAATAAACTGCTAAATGTTTTTCTTCTCTCTGCTCATGATTTATTTTTGATGTTGACAAAGGGGGAGAGATAGATAAAAGATAAGATAATGAATTATCTAATTCTTTTGAGATAGTTTTTTATGTATGAAATCTATGAAATTTTCAATTGTTTCATATAAGCAATCGTTGCAAAATCAAGGGGGATTAAATGACCTAAATAGATATTCTTTTTACTCATAACCTACAGATGGTTGCCATCATCAAAAGGGGGGAGAATGTGAATCATGCAGGTTTTGATGATGCCGAAAAGAATTCACTTGATAATGATTGTCATAATAAAAAGGGGGAGAATGTGAATTTATGAATACAGGGTTTTAATGGTGCCAAAGTAGAATCAAACAAGGTTGCTTCAACAAATATTCAAAGGTTAAGCATTGTTTCAAGAATAATTCAAGGTCAAGCAAACAAGATCAAGAAAAAGATAAGGTCTCAAAAAAATTTCACTGGTTGATTAGTTTTTGCCTTAAACAAATTGTTTCCAAGAGATCAAAGGCACTGGTAATCGATTACCAGAAGACAAGTTTGCAAATCAGCTTTTCAAAAGGGTTTTGAAATTTGAATTTTGAATCTTGTAGTCGATTACCAGATGTTTGTAATCGATTACCAGTAACAACACTTCAAAAAACACTTTGAAAAATCATGATCCTTCAAAATATAATTGTGTAATCGATTACCAGTGAGAAAACTTCAGAAAAACTTTTTGAAAAGATACATCTCTTCAAAACCATTTTGAAAAGGTACAATGGGCCTATATATATGTGTGTCTAACTTCAAAAAGAAAAAGAGAGATGTTCTAAGAGAACTTAATTGTCAAATGCTCTCTCAACAACTATTGAGCAAACACTTGCAAATCTATTGAAAATTCATATAGAAACTTCAATTTGTATTATCATCTCTAAAAGAGAGAAATTCCTCTAGGATCTTCAATTTGTATCATCTACTCTAAATGAGAGAAATCTTTCTGTTCATCTCAGAAACTCAGTTGTAATCAAGAGACTGGTTGTCTCTTAGATTGTGAGAATTGTAATCAAGAGACTGATTGTCTTTTGGAGAATATTGAACACAAGGGTGAGAGATCCCAAGGTGTGTTCAAAGTCTATAAATGATTTACAGAGATAGTGGAAAATCTCAAGTGGGTTGCTTGAGGACTGGACGTAGGCACGAGAAGTGGCTGAACCAATATAAATTGAGTTTGCATTTCTCTCTTCTCTTATCTCAGTTATTTTACTGTAATTTACTTTGTCTTGCGCAATTAAAAGAACATTATTAAATTAATTGCTTCTTCTTTTTCTTCTTTTTCTTCTTCTGCATTATGAGCCTATCATATATCATTTAAAATGGGGAATAAAATTTGTTAGTGGGAATTTTGTAAGACTTAATTCACGCCTTCTTAAATTATTGAGGCCACTTGTCCAACATACTTTTCAATAATTATTTAATATTGCATGATTATTTTAATTAAGGAGAATAAATACCTATATAAGAAAACTTAATTATTAATAACTTAGTATGTTTTCTTTTCAGTGGACAAAGATAATACCAACCACCCATAAGGTTATAAGAATACATCTCACATATGTACTAATGAAATATAAATTGTTTATTAGAGATTAAAATAATATTTTAATTTAAATAATTTTAATTTTAATACTTTGCATCTAATTTAATTAATTTTTATATTTTAAATTACTCAAAATATTGCTTATAAATTATAATACTTATAAAAGTAATAGTTTTTTATTTACAATATAGTTGTAAAATACTAGTATTATTTTATAATTTCATATTAGAAAATTAAAAAATTTGAAACTTAAAAATGTTAAATCATTTATTTATTTTTTAAAAATAATATAATTTTCATACAATTTTATACATATTTAAATAAATTAAAATTTTACATGTGAGATTATAACCAAATATACTTTTTTTTGAGGAAACTAAATATCCTTAATAAGCTAATAAATATATATACTTTCTCTTCTTGTGATTATAAAATATATTTTTTAAAAGAAATGAATGTAAAAAATTAAAAAAAATAAAGAGAAAATAGTTTAGTTTCAATTTTTTCCACTTTATCTATTTGGTATTTTTAAAATGAAATTATGTATATATTTTTATTAAAATTTATTGTATTTTTTTCACTAAAAATATTATAGACTATTTCTTTTTCCTTATTAAAGAATTTTTTTAGATCCATCACTGCGGGTACCTTACAAGTGTAATAATAAATGGTTAGTTGTTTCAAAATTTCCAACAGTCCAACACAATGTGAGCAAACTGAAACCACACAACAACCCCTCTTACGTAAATTATCATCTGTAAGCAATTTGTTGGCCATGTATCTCTAGAAGAAAAAAGATCTTGAAGGTGGGATTGTGCCACAGTAGTTTATGGCACGATTCTTTCTTAGTGTCATATTTTTTTAATGCGAATTAAGGTTATTATTATTAAATCTTAGTCACTTAAAAGACTTGAGTTAACATTCTTCACTAAATATTTTCCACTGTTATATTTGAGATGACAAAACAGAAGCCTTGTTCAAAGTTAACAAATTAACATGATATATTGTACGTTGTTATTATTATTATTTTTATGATTCAAGTCAAGTTCTACAATTTTAACATGATGGTTAGAGTTTGGCCCCTGCCCTCACTAATTATTTAAAGTTGAATTTGGGCATCATTTGCTACATGTATAAATAAAGCATACACGTAGTTAGACTAAAAGCCGTTGATGGAATCTCAAACTGAATCATGGGCCTTGCAAACAGGTTAATCATCTTCGAAATTGGGAGGCACTCTAAGGATTGGATTTCTCTCAAAGAAATTAACAGGTTTCAGATCAAAGCTTGATGATACAGTAGGCACGACAAGATAGTCCTCTTGACATGGTATGTGATGGAACACTAGTGTGTATCACAACACAATGTTCTTGTTCTCAATTTTGGACGATCCCTGCATATTAAAATATCCAGAAATTTATAATATAATATGATATGTCTTCACCGGTCAAATTAGGTACCAAATTCAAATTCATATTATATCTAATTTTCAATTAGTGTCTGATCTAAGCAATTTAATTTGAAGAAGAAAAAAAAAGCATTAGGCGAGTGAGCGCAGGTTGTCCAACTTGTGTTTATTGAGTACATGGATTTTTTTTCCCATAATTCTTTTTATTCTTATTTAGTGGTCCTATTTCCAAAGTGGTGAGCCCTATGTGAATTTCAATTAATAGTAGAAATTGTGTAGGAAACGTGTATGGACTAATGTATTGTTAGCACTCTCACCAAACTTAGCATCCCTTCCATAGCTACTATGTCAGTCAGCAAATTTTTCTTTTAACAAATGTGACATCATTGGTTATAGAGGGCGTGCTTGTGAACCAGCGTACTGTCCATTGAAAAAAAAAAACCTTCCATCACATGGCTTTAATTTTTGTGTGGTGGATTACGTGTTTTTCTTTCTCGACTCCACCAAAAAGCTATTGGTGCTAGACGCATGACACCCTATTTGGGGCACACCTCCTACGTGAACTGGATAACTGAAATTTTCCGTCAAAAACATGATACTTCCTCCAGACTGAAATATAAGAAAAAAAAGCTAACTCACATAAATAAAAAAAAATTAGTTAACATCATTTAATGTTGATAGTCTCAATAAAAAAGTTAATTCATTTCCTAAAGTACACTTTACATTAATTGCATAAGACAAAATAAAAATTTGTTAGAAATAAAACTTTAATTAAATGAAGAGTATTTTAGAGATATTATTATTAAATATGAGAGAGTTGGTTAAAATTTGTTTATATTCTAGTCCAACACACATTGATTTTTTGTTGCTTATATTTTAGTTCGAAGGGAGTATAAAACACCAAATTGGTATGATAACAAACTCTACTCCACCAACCAAACATACACAAAATCGAAATTCAACCATGACAAATCAAGGAAAGTAGAATCTGTAACGACCTGCCTTGTCGTTACAATATCATTATTGTAAATAATGTAAATTTCAATTTTTAAATGAAAACTCCGTTAATTTGCTTATGAAAACGAAAGTAAATTTGTTGGGATATATGCTCATCAAATAACACACAAATACTTAAATGAATATATATAGATATATTAACTCAGTACACATCATTCACATGACGAAAAGTAAATTAGTTCATTCATATAATTAAATTTGTGATATACAACCTCAATTCAAAAGAATTATGGAACTAGCTATAGAGGAGTTGATTAACAAAACACAACTCTCTCCCAAATTAATCCCAACGTTATCACGTCGTCTTGACGACTCCAACAAAATAATCTCGGTCCATGTAATCTACTGTTGTCTATCTGCTCCCATGAGTAAAGGTTCGTGGTCATCACAAGCACCAACCACATGGCACGAAAATTGCAAGGGTGACTATATTACAAAAGAAACCAACAATTATCAAATAACCATAATTAGCAAGAGAAAAAATAACAAGTACCTTGCTCATACACAATTATCAATCAATACAACATACACTTAATAACTATTCATCAACTTTTCCTCAATTTCAATCAATCATGCTCAGTATGATGCATGCACCTGACCTCAACTCTCAAATGCAATATGGTACCATTCGTCAGGAAATAGCCTAAGCGTGTCCATGCGACACACTCACTTAGGAAAACTAGGTAGCAAGTGTCAAGGTCACCTTGTCGTGCACAGACAACTCCCCCCTCCCAAGGTGATTGGCCTGAGTCTCAAGGGAGTTCCAAACCGAGTGACATGCCCCCAAGTAGAAGTATTTCCCTTCATGAGAAACTACAAGTGCTTATTGACAAAGTTTATACTATTTTCATGCAATATAGAGTATGAAACATGGGTACCATCAATGCACTGACTGTGGATAATTAAGGATTCTAAGTCATCCCCCTCTAGAGATGCTTAAAACTCTTTAAGCATTCTATTTCTCTCACCAGGGATATCCATGATGGCCACTACACCCCCCATGTACATACACAACATACACCATCATAATGACATTTTCAACATCAACAACATCTCATCTCAATGACATTACCAACATCAACATCATCTCATTTCAATATTATCATCAATAATAACATCACCTCATGTCACATTATCATCAATAACAACAACATTCTCATATCAATATTATCACCAATAACAACATCATTCTTTATCAATATTATCATCAATAACAACATCACCTCATATAAACATTATCATCGATAACAACATCATCAGTAATCACATCCCACAAATACAAAACAAACTTGTATGTCCATTTAAAATTTAATGAAGAAGCAAATAGAAGAACAAATATCAAAATTTTTGGCAGAGTCTCCTCTGCAATAAGGTTCGTGATCATCACAGGTATCAACCACACGATACAAAATTGCAAGGGTGAGTTTATTATAAAAGAACCAATACCAATTCCAAATAACCACAATTAGCAAGGAACATAGGCAAACATGATAAGCATACACAACAATCATTATTCAACACTCATATACAACAAATATTCATCATTCACATCCAACAATTACTCATCATCCATCCATGGACCCAATCAAGACTGCACAAAATGATGCATGCACCTAACTCAACACTCAGATGCAATGTGGTACGTACCAATGGAAGAAAACTCTCCCAGCTTCCCTTCTGCTCTAAGACACATGCTCTTAAAAGGTCCTCCAACGACTGAATGGTCCGTTCAGTTTGGTCATCAGTTTGAGGATGGTAGGCTGAACTCAGTCTAAGCTTGGTTCCCAACGCTCTGTTCAAGCTCTCCCAAAATCTAGAGGTAAATCTAGGATCTCTATCAGATACTATGCTAGATGGCACACCATGTAACCTGACAACCTCACTTATATACAAGGTGGTCAACTTCTCCAAGGAAAATCTGATATTAATGGAAATGAAGTGAGCAAACTTAGTCAATCTGTCAACAATAACACAGATAGAATCTAAACCTCTAGGGGTTCTAGGTAGTCCTACCACAAAATCCATGGAAATACTGTCCCACTTCCACTGGGGTATCTCTAAGGGTTGCAACTTCCCTGAAGGTCTCTGATATTCTATCTTAGCCTTCTGACAGACTAGGCATGCATACACAAACTCACTAACCTCTCTCTTCATGTTGGGCCACCAAAACATCGTCTTTAAATCATGATACATCTTGGTAGCACCAGGATGGATGCTCAAATTACTCCTATGTCCTTCCTCTAAGATCATCTTCCTAAGTTCAGGCACATTGGGAACACAAATCCTATCTTGAAGTCTCAAAACTCCATCTGGTCCAACATTGAAACTACTGTCCCTTCCTGACTCTATAGCCTCTAACTGAGTCCTTAGAAAAGGATCAATCTTCTGACCTTCCCTGATATCACCTAGTAACTCACTAGTGATCCTCAAAATTCATAATCTTACACTATTAGGAGTAACCTCACATGCAAGACTAAGGTCTCTAAATTGTTCCAGGAGATCCATCTCTCTAACCATCAAGGAAGACATATGTAGAGATTTCCTACTCAAGGAATCAGCCACTACATTGGCTTTACCGGGATGGTAGGTAAGCTCAAAATCATAATCCTTAAGAAACTCTAACCATCTCCTTTGTCTCATGTTTAGCTCTTTTTGACTAAACAAGTATTTAAGGCTCTTATGATCACTAAACACCTCGAACTTAGAGCCAAACAGATAATGTCTCCAAATCTTAAGGGCAAAATCTGCAGCAGCCAACTCTAGATCATGAGTGGGATAATTCCTCTCATGAGTCTTAAGTTGTTTAGAAGCATAGGCCACCACTTGTCCATTTTGCATCAACACTCCGCCTAAACCCATCTTTGATGCATCACAATACACCTCAAAGGGTTCTCTCGGGTTAGGCAAAACTAGCACTGTAGCGGTCGTCAATCTTTCCTTAAGGGTCTGGAAACTATGCTCACATTGGGTATCCCACACAAAAGCTTGACCCTTACGAGTCAGTTTAGTTAAAGGTAGAGCCAACTTGGAAAAACCTTCTATGAATCTCCGGTAGTATCCTGCTAAGCCCATAAAACTCTTAATCTCAAAAACAGACTTAGGACTCTCCCACTTAAGAACAACTTCTATCTTAGAGGGATCCACAACTATACCCCCTTGAGATATCACATGCCCTAGGAAACTAACTTTCTCTAACCAGAACTCACACTTGGACAACTTAGCATAGAGTTGTTGGTCCTTAAGGGTATGCAACACAATCCTCAGATGTTCTTCATGTTCCTCTCTAGTCTTGGAGTATACCAAAATATCATCTATGAATACTACCACAAAACTATCAAGGTAAGGGTGAAAAACTCTATTCATGTAGTCCATAAACACTCCTAGAGCATTAGTCACACCAAAGGGCATGACCAGATACTTATAGTGACCGTAACGGGTCCTAAAAGCAGTCTTTGGTATATCCTCAGACTTCACTCGGATCTGATGATAACCCGACCTAAGGTCTATCTTACTAAACACACAAGCTCCTACCAGCTGGTCCATAAGGTCATCTATTATAGGCAAAGGGTACTTATTCTTAATCGTTACCTTATTCAACTGGCGGTAATCCACACACAACCTCATGGTTCCATCTTTCTTCTTCACTAGCAACACTGGGGCTCCCCATGGAGATACAATAGGCCTAATAAACTGCTTATCCAACAACTCCTCTAACTGTTTCTTAAGCTCAGCTAACTCTATAGGAGACATCCTATAAGGAGCTATGGATATGGGTCCAGCACCAGATACTAAGTCTATGGAAAACTCTATCTCTCTCTCAGGTGGCAGACCAGATATATCCTCAGGAAACACTTCCGGAAACTCTCTAACAACATGGAGGTCACACATAGAAACCTTTGTCTCTACTTCCAGGCTAGACAAGATCAAGTATACTTGACCATCTTCCTTTAAAGATGTCACAACTTGGTTGGCAGAGATAAACATCATATCCTTACTCACTCCAGAATCATCAAAGACCACACTTTTATCAAAACAGTTCAACAAGACATGGTTGGAAGATAACCAGTCCATACCAAGAATAACATCAATCTGGCTCAAAGGCAAACAAATCAAATCAATCAAGAATATCCTACCAGAAATCTCCACAGAACAATTCAAACACACATCAGAAGTTAACATAGAACCACTAGTAGGGGTCTCTACTAGTAGATCTTTATTTAAAGAAGACATAGAAAGCTTAAGTTTTTCTACACACAAACAAAGAACCACACAACAATCACAACCATTACAAATTCCTACTCAGTTACTCTTGAGAGTTGATGCCTCAAGACATTAACACCCACTTTCCATCATTTGCATTTTCTGATCGCTTGCCATATCATTCCATTGCCCTTCACAAATTATACAGGTGGCTAGTCTGATAATTCGTGACCCGACATTGAAATTCATGGTATAGCAGACATCAGAAAAACAAATTCAATATGACTACAAAAATCAAATCTCTATAGCTCATTAAAACACAACTAGTGAGTAAGTGCTAATAGCAAACAACGAACATCAAACATCAGCAAACAACCAACACCAAGCATTCAACAAAACAACCAGAGAATGCACAGAAAAACATAGCAGACTCACAACTCACTGGCCGAAAGGTTCGACCTGCTATGATACCACTAAATGTAACGACCCGCCTGTCATACCCTAATTTCGTCCGGGGACCTTTGCTTGATGACATGCCACTTTTTGTTTGGTCCTTGTGAGGTGCTTGGCACCCATCATTAGGCAATTTGTGAAATTCCGGGACATGCCGGAAAACAAAAGAAAACATTGATGCACAATCCGTAAGGTTCCGTGACACACCGGAAATCAAATGGAAGCATCGTTGCACAATTAGTGAGGTTCCGTAACATTCCGTAAGTCAAAAAGGGGATGATTATGTAATCCACAAGGTTCCGTAACATTACGGAAAGAAAACAAGTATCGTTACGAAATTCGTAAGTTTCCGTAACTTTACGAAAAAAGAATCACCAAAAAAAATGCAGGGGGGTGTACTTAGTAAAAATGGGGGTGCAAATAGCAACCAGGCCCACTTGGGCCCTCCAGAAGATTCCTCCAGAAGGCTGTTGCTTCTGGAGGAAGCAACCCTGCTCGCCTGGGCGAGCTGGGCGGCAAGCATCTCCCTTATTTTGCTATAAATAGGGGAGGAAGTGAAGTGAAAAAGGGTTCAGCCCCTTAGGCACTTCTCTCTCTTTCGAATTTGCTTGGAAAAATTGTTTCCGTGAAGAAAATCTAAGCCGAGGCGCTTCCGAAACGTTTTCGTAACGTTTCCATGAAGAATTTCGCAAAGGTTTCGATCGTTCTTCGACGTTCTTCATCGTTCTTCGATCTTCAACGGGTAAGTACCTCGAACCAAGCTTTTCGATTCATTCTATGTACCCGTGGTGGTCCACATTGTGTTTTGTGTATTTTTATTCTCGTTTCATTTACTTTTTATACCCCCTCTTGACGTGCTTAAGCCATTTTACTTAAGTCATTTCTCGCTTAACCTAAAAATAAAATAAATTTCCACCGATCGTTTGAATTGTATTATCCGTTAACTTCGGTTAAAATGAATTCTGACCGTTCGGTCGTGCCGTAACCACGTTGGAAATCAAAAAAGAGGTAAAAATAATATAATAATCAAAAAACGTCTTTTTAGTAAAATAAAGCGGAAAATCAATCGGACGTTTTCTCTTTGGGATTTCTCATTCTTAATTGAATTGACTAAATAACTAAAGTGAAACTAAGGCTAAAATCAACTCGCCTAGTCAAGCTCGTCCATAAAAATAGGTTTTGAAGTTTATCATTTAAATTTCTTACTAAGTAAAAATGGATCATTTTCAAGGTCCAACGCCTTAAAATGATCACCTTTTAGGTAAAAAAGAATCACTTGATAAAAAAGAACTACGTAGGTCTGATTTCCTCATCGCAATTGAGGAATACGTAGGAGCAAAGGGAAACACCCTTGTCGACCACAAAAAGAGAAAAATATAAAAAAGGGTATAAAGGATATAAAGATATAAAAAGGGAACATAAAAATTAAAGTCACGTTTGCACATTCGATTAAAGGCTGCCGTCCCTTGGGACGGACGTGTGGGGTGCTAATACCTTCCCCGTGCGTAAATACAACTCCCGAACCTTTCACTTAAAAGTTCGTAGATCACGTCCTTTCCGGTTTTTCCGACGTTTTCCTCAAATAAACGTTGGTGGCGACTCCGCGCGTATTCCTTTTGTGGAACACGCATCCCGCGAGTCACGCGTCGCCCTCCCGCCGAAGGGTAGGTTGCGACAGTTGGCGACTCCACTGGGGATTATTTTTAGAGAGTTAGGCCATTTAATCTTGTGCAATGTTTTATCAGGACTTTCTCCTTTGATTGGTTTCCATTTATTTGTCTTATATTCTTGTGTATATAAACTCCTTGTTGCTTTTAGTGCATTTTAAAATGTATGCATGAGGTAAAAATTTATTCATTTGATGCACACAAACACCAACACTACTTGCACACACTGTGAGTTGAAAAAGGGCCCTATACCCGGGTTCATAGGAACATAAGGAGTGGAGGTGAATCTGTGATCATGCTAGGTCTCCGACTTGCTTGATTATAGTGAACCCTCGTCTAGAGTTTTCCTCTTTGAAAACATATTATTGCTAGTAGTCCCTACTGCTGCTGTATGTTCTTCGAAGGGGATAATACCTCTAGAAACCATCAAGAGAGATACGACTACCTTGGGGGGTTATCACTAAATGCCTAGTTAGTTCTCCCCCTTATAGGTCCCTTAAATAGGGGGCACGGAGCAAATACGCTGCGTGCCATTTTTCACAACTGCCATGCATAAGTATCATATACCCTTTTGCTTATGTTCAGTGAAGATTGTCATACTATGTACATTCCTGCATTGCGTCTTTTGCATATGCATCGCATATGGGTTCTGTCTTGATCCCCTCTGTAAACAAACCAACGGAGGGTCCGTGTCGCCTTCTTAAAAACATACGTTGGGGCACTTTGCTACCCCTTGACGTTGTATCTAAGAAGGAGACAATTCCTTGGGCCCCCGCATTCCTAGATTGCATCTGTGTCATATGCACTCCTTCATGCATTCATCCATCCCACCCATGAGATATCGGAGTTTTGATTTGCACCAGTTTTTTGTCTCACCTTAGTAAGCATGGGAACAAATCAAACCGGCAAGAGGTTTTACCAAGTCAAGGTTAAAAGCCTAGATACCACCAGCATCAAGGAATTAGGGCGGTTGATGGAACCTCTCCAAATGCAAGCCTTCCGCAAGACTTACGGAAAGATCTTAGAGTTGACCATAGCAGAGGTATCCATAGAAGCCATTGCATCACTCACCCAATACTACGACCAGCCTTTGAGATGCTTCACGTTTGGAGACTTCCAATTGGTACCAACCATTGAAGAATTTGAGGAAATTCTAGGATGTCCTCTCGGGGGAAGAAAACCATACCTTTCCTCCGGGTGTCTCCCCTCTTTGAGCAGAATTGCAACTGTGGTCAAGGATTCAGCGAGAGGTTTGGACCGCATAAAACAGACTCGAAACGGCATAGCGGGCCTACCACGGAAGTACCTAGAAGACAAGGCAAGGGGTATGGCCAATCAAGGAGATTGGGTCCCGTTTATGGATGTGTTAGCTTTGCTAATTTTTGGGGTCGTCCTTTTTCCAAACGTAGATGGTTTGGTGGACCTAGCAGCAATCGACGCTTTCCTTGCATACCACCATAGCAAGGAAAGTCCGGTGGTAGCTGTCTTGGCAGATTTATTCGACACATTTGACCGAAGGTGCAAGAAGAGTAGCGCACGGATCATCTGTTGCTTGCCTGCTCGCTGTGTTTGGTTGGTTTCGCACCTGTTCCTGCAAGACACTAGGCATCCATGTCCGCTCCAGAGCCATCGCTCCTGTACTGAAAAGAGAAGAATAGATTGGGACCAGCTTTTGGCTGGGATAGGAGGTAGAACAATCAATTGGTTCCCCCGATGGAAGGAAGGAAAGGAGGGAGTCCTTTTCTCATGTGGAGGGTACCCAAACATTCCGCTAATAGGAACGAGGGGTTGTATTAACTACAATCCCGCGCTCACTATAAGACAACTAGGGTACCCCATGAGGGGAGCACTGACGGAAGAAAGCATGTCTCCTTTCCTTGTGAGGGATTTCGGCGCGCAAAATTTCAAGGCTATACAAAGAATCCATAAGGCATGGGAAACCCCGTTAAGAAAAGATCAAGAACTTAGGGGTATTCGTAATGGCATCATTGGTGGTTACCATGAATGGCTGAAAGTTCATATACGAGGATTAGATTGGCTCGCCAAGTTAAAAGTCGTCAGCGAAGAGAGTTTCGAAGCACCGGAAGAGGACGAAGAAGTCCAAGCTCTCAAAAGCGAGTTAGGAAAGGCGAAACTTGCCAAGGAGAAGTTCAAGTTGGCCGCTACACACATCCGGAAGGAGTGTGCCGAATTACGGGAAGAGAATACAACTACCGCAAGAGCCCTTGAACAAGAGACCAAGAGGGCTCGCAAGGAAGAGTATGGCCGTAACAAATTTCGCGGAGCTCTGTGGGGTAGCAACAGTGAACTCAAGCTGCGAAGGGAAGAGAGGGACCAGTCGCGAGCACATAGCATGGTCTTGAAAGAGGAGTTAGTTGCCTGTTCAAGGTCCAAAAGGAGCTTGTCTCAGCGTTTATGCGAGACGGAGACCAACATGCTAGCTATCATCGCCAAGTACCAAGAAGAGTTAGGTCTAGCCACGGCCCACGAGCATAGGGTCGCGGACGAGTATGCCCAAGTATACGCAGAAAAAGAGGCTAGAGGAAGGGTGATCGACTCTTTACACCAAGAGGCAACCATGTGGATGGATCGGTTTGCTCTTACCTTGAACGGGAGTCAAGAACTTCCCCGATTGTTAGCCAAGGCCAAGGCGATGGCGGAGACCTACTCCGCCCCCGAAGAAATTCATGGGCTTCTCGACTATTGTCAGCATATGATAGACTTAATGGCCCACATAATTAGAAATCGTTAGGAAACTTGTATGGTCTCTCAGACCTTGACTAGATACAACTTTTTGAAATAAAATGAGTTGGTCCCATGTTTCTACTCCAAAAAGCTTGTGCAAATAAAATCACTCCTGCATTTCATCTCTAGCATGCATTTTTTTTCTTTCTTTACCCACTCCTCACGTTTGGTTTTTTAGGGAAAAACACCATAACTAAACGCGCCACAAGGCATCCCTATCGCACCAGATCCAAATCTAGAACGATGGGTGATCAAGAGGAGACACAGGAACAGATGAAAGCCGACATGTCGGCTCTGAAAGAACAGATGGCTTCCATGATGGAGGTCATGTTAGGAATGAGGCAGCTCATAGAGAAAAATGTGGCCACCGCTGCCGCTGTCAGTTCGGCTGCCGAAGCAGACCCAACTCTATTGGCAACTGCGCACCATCCTCCCTCAAACATAGTAGGACGGGGAGGGGACACACTGGGGCACGATGGCAACCCTCACCTGGGATACAACCAAGCGGCTTACCCTTATGGATTGCCGCCCAACTACTCACCACCCGTCCTGCAAGACGATGCGGGCCATCTTGCTTCTCCCGTCCTTGAAAGAGAACCTCCTCAACATCCCGACGAGGTCCACAAAGACCCTCAAGACTATGCTCGAAGGGATGTCGAGTTCTATCCCCCGATCCCCGAAGGGCCGGCACCCAGCACGTTGCCTCAGCCCAACATCACGACACAACCAATAGTTTTGTCCACGGAAGGACCGCCCCCGGCAACTGAAGAAAGGAGGAAGCTCGATCTCCTCGAGGAAAGATTGAGAGCCGTGGAAGGATTTGGGGACTATCTGTTCGCAGACATGACAGATCTTTGCTTAGTACCCGACGTTGTTATTCCCCCGAAGTTCAAGGTGCCAGACTTCGACAAGTATAAAGGGACGACTTGTCCCAAAAACCATCTCAAGATGTACTGTCGCAAGATGGGCGCACACTCTACGGATGAGAAGCTATTAATACACTTCTTTCAAGATAGCTTGGCCGGAGCCGCGGTAGTTTGGTACACTAATTTGGAAGCTTCCCGTATCCGCACTTGGAAGGATCTGATTACTGCCTTCCTAAGGCAATATCAGTACAATTCCGATATGGCTCCCGATCGCACTCAACTGCAGAATATGTTCAAGAAAGAGGGTGAAACCTTTAAAGAATACGCACAACAGTGGAGAGACCTGGCGACACAAGTGGCTCCTCCCATGGTTGAGAGAGAGATGATCACCATGATGGTAGACACTCTGCCAGTGTTCTACTATGAGAAGCTAGTAGGTTACATGCCGTCCAGCTTCGCGGACCTAGTATTCGCCGGGGAAAGAATCGAGGTAGGATTGAAAAGAGGAAAGTTTGATTACGTTTCCTCCACGAGTGCGAGTGCTAAAAGAATCGGGGCAACAGGGGCAAAAAGGAAGGAAGGAGATGCCCATGCCGTCTCTTCAACGCCCGCGTGGGTTAAACCCCCGCAGACACCTCATGGTACCCATCAGTACGCGCAACATCACCCGAACTTCTCGGCTCATACCGGGAACGCCTCTAGTTCAGCACCCGTGCAACCTAAGGCACCCACCCAGAGGGAAGATCCCCAAGTTCCAACTTCGAACACGACTCACCCGGCCGGTAATTCCAACACGACAAGGAACTTCCCTCCGAGGCCATTTCAAGAATTCACCCCACTCCCAATGACGTACGAAGACCTCTTGCCGTCCCTCATCGCCAACCATTTGGCCGTGGTAACTCCCGGAAAGGTCCTCCAACCCCCTTTCCCAAAGTGGTATGACCCTAATGCAACTTGCAAGTACCATGGGGGTGTCCCGGGGCATTCCGTTGAAAAATGCTTGGCCCTTAAATACAAGGTCCAACATTTGATGGATGCTGGATGGCTGACCTTCCAAGAGGATCGGCCCAATGTAAGAACCAACCCGCTCGCCAATCATGGAGGGGGATCAGTTAACGCCGTTGAGTCCGATAGGCCGCGCAAGTCTAAACCTTTAAGGGATGTGGCAACCCCTAGGAGGTTTATCTTTGAGGCCCTACAAAAGGGAGGTGTGATTCCCCATAGTGGGTGTAAGGAGGATTCCTGTTTGCTGCATTCCGGCGAGCTGCATGACATGGAAACGTGTTTGGGAGTAGAGGAATTGTTACAGCGGATGATAGATCAAGGTCGACTGGAAGTTGGCAGTGAAGGAAGAGAAGAGCAGCATATATGCATGCAGTCCACGGATGGGAGCAGTGTTGCGAAGCCCAAACCCTTGGTGATATACTTCACTAAGGGCACAGCTTCGCAAAATCCCGGACACCCCTTAGCAGCTAAACCTGTTCCTTTCTCGTACCAAAATAGCCACGCAGTCCCATGGAGATATACACCTCCGAGGGAGAAGGAAGAAGAAGCCACCGACGTCAGCTCATTGTCGGCTAAGGTAACAAATATCACGGGACTGAGTGGTGTGACCCGTAGTGGTCGTGTGTTTGCGCCTCCGGACCTACCAGTCCAACCCGCGAACGTCAAGGGAAAAGGAAAAGTGGTGGAGGAACAAGATGGCGAAGCACCCCACGCTTCGAATAAAGATATTCCGGCAAAAGGCCTTCCGGAGAAAAAGGATGGTAAAAAGGAGGTGTCGCTAGAGGAAGCCAGCGAGTTCCTCTGTATAATTCAGCAGAGCGAATTCAAGGTTATCGAACAGCTCAACAAAACTCCGGCCAGGGTCTCGCTGTTAGAGTTACTCATGAGCTCCGAGCCTCATCGGGCTCTGCTAGTAAAAGTTCTGAACAAGGCCGATGTGGCCCAAGACATCTCGGTAGAAGGTTTTGGAGGGCTGGTCAATAATATCACTACCAACAACTATCTTGCCTTCGCCGAAGAAGAAATCCCCGCCGAGGGGAGAGGACATAATAAAGCTTTGCACGTATCAGTCAAGTGTATGGACCATGTCGTAGCCAAAGTGCTCATCGATAATGGTTCCAGTTTAAACGTGATGCCTAAGAGCACTTTGGAGAAATTACCATTCAATGCTTCCCACTTAAAGCCAAGTTCAATGGTGGTTCGTGCCTTTGACGGCACCCGCTGAGAGGTTAGGGGAGAGATCGATCTCCCAGTACAGATAGGCCCTCACACCTGTCAAGTCACCTTCCAAATAATGGATATTAACCCCCCCTACAGCTGTCTGTTGGGGCGCCCGTGGATCCACTCAGTGGGAGTTGTTCCCTCTACACTCCACCAAAAGTTGAAATTCGTAGTGGAGGGGCATTTGGTCATCGTGTCAGGCGGGGAGGACATCTTGGTGAGCTGCCCGTCCTCTATGCCTTATGTGGAGGCCGCAGAGGAGTCATTAGAAACCGCTTTCCAGTCTTTCGAGGTGGTAAGCATTTCCTCCGTGGATTCCTTTTCTGGGCAGCCTTGCTTATCCGATGCAGCAGTAATGATGGCCCGAGTTATGTTGGGGAACGGTTACGAACCCGGAATGGGTTTGGGCAAAGACAACGGCGGCATAACTAGCCTGATAAATGCCAAAGGAAATCGTGGGAAGTATGGTTTAGGCTATAAGCCCACTTAGGCGGATATGAAGAGAAGCATCGCGGGAAGGAAAAGCAGTGGCCAAAGCTCGCAGTTGAGACAAGAAAGTGAAGGAAGCCCGCCCTGCCACATAAGCAGAAGCTTTATAAGCGCAGGTTTGGGAGACGAAGGTCAAGTGGTCGCGATATACGAAGATGATGTCCCGAGTACATTGGATTTGGTACGACCATGCCCTCCTGATTTCCAGCTAGGAAATTGGCGAGTGGAGGAACGCCCCGGCATTTACGCAACGAGCATAATGTAAACCTTTACGGTTTTAAAAGCTCTATAGTTGGGCCTAGGCTTTAGAGTTTTTCTTTTGTTAAGGCTTTGTGTCTTTTGTTTTTGAATTTATAATACAAGGATCTTTCTTCATCTGTTCCTATGTCTCTACCCATTCTCATCCATTCGCATGTTTACTTCTTTATTTCTGAAACGGCAGATCCGATGACGAGTCCCCCGAAGGTACTAATACCTGGGACCCGTCTATCAACTTCGAGCAAGAAATGAATCAAATGGAAGATGAAGGAAACGAGGATGTGGGACTTCCCCCAGAATTAGAAAGAATGGTCGCCCATGAGGACTAAGAAATGGGGCCTCATCAAGAAAAAACAGAACTAGTAGACTTGGGAATTGGCAGTGGAAAAAGGGAAGTAAAGATAGGCACAGGTATTACCGCACCTATCCGTGAAGAATTAATAATCCTGCTAAGAGACTACCAAGACATCTTTGCTTGGTCATACCAAGATATGCCTGGTTTGAGTTCTGACATTGTACAGCACCGATTACCTCTAAATCTCGAGTGTTCCCCGGTAAAGCAGAAGGATGAAGCCCGAAACATCCTTGAAGATAAAAGAAGAAGTAAAGAAGCAATTTGACGCTGGTTTTCTGGCCGTCGCTCGGTATCCAGAATGGGTTGCCAAGATTGTACCGGTCCCTAAGAAAGATGGGAAAGTACGGATGTGTGTGGATTATCGGGACCTGAATCGGGCCAGTCCCAAGGACAATTTTCCTTTGCCACACATCGATATCCTCATAGATAACACGACCAATTTCGCTTTATTTTCCTTCATGGACGGTTTCTCCGGTTACAATCAGATAAAGATGGCGCCAGAGGATATGGAAAAAACTACTTTCGCCACCCTGTGGGGGACGTTCTGTTACAAGGTGATGTCCTTTGGACTCAAGAATGCCGGGGCAACTTATCAACGGGCCATGGTAGCTTTGTTCCATGATATGATGCATCAAGAGATCGAGGTCTACGTGGACGACATAATTGCTAAATCTAAATCCGAGGAAGAACACCTTGTCAACCTGCGGGAGTTGTTCGAAAGGCTTAAGAAATATCAATTAAGGTTGAACCCCGCCAAGTGTACCTTTGGGGTCAAATCAGGGAAATTGCTTGGTTTCATTGTAAGCTAGAAAGGGATAGAGGTAGACCCCGAAAAGGTGAAGGCTATCCTTGAGATGCCGGAACCCCGTACAGAGAGGCAGGTCCGAGTTTTCCTGGGACGCTTGAATTATATTGCCAGATTCATATCGCAGCTCACCGCCATTTGTGAGCCGTTGTTCAAGCTCTTACGCAAAAACCAAACTGATCGCTGGAATGAGGATTGCCAAGAAGCTTTTGGAAGGATCAAGAAGTGCCTTATGAATCCTCCCGTGCTTATGCCACCAGTACCTGGAAGGCCTCTCATTTTGTACATGACAATCTTGGATGAGTCAATGGGGTGTATGCTGGGGCAACATGACGAATCCGGAAAGAAAGAGCGCGCTGTTTACTACCTAAGTAAGAAGTTCACGACCTGTGAAATGAATTACTCGTTGCTCGAAAGAACGTGTTGTGCTTTAGTATGGGCATCCCATCGCCTAAGGCAGTACATGCTGAGCCATACTACCTGGTTGATATCCAAGATGGACCCGGTTAAGTACATCTTTGAAAAGCCAGCTCTCACGGGACGAATCGCCCGGTGGCAAGTCCTGTTATCCGAGTTTGATATAGTTTACGTCACCCAAAAGGCGATAAAAGGAAGCGCCTTAGCAGATTATTTGGCTCAGCAGCCTCTTAACGACTATCAGCCCATGCATCCTGAATTCCCGGATGAGGACATCATGGCCTTGTTTAGGAAAAACTGGACGAAGATCGGGACAAATGGACCGTATGGTTTGACGGAGCGTCAAACATTCTAGGCCATGGCGTTGGGGCAGTATTGGTCTCTCCGGACAATCAATGTGTACCTTTCACAGCCAGGCTAGGATTCGACTGCACCAACAACATGGCCGAATATGAAGCATGTGCCTTGGCCGTCCAGGCAGCGATTGACACCAATGTCAAACTACTCAAGGTGTACGGCGACTCAACGTTGGTAATCCATCAGCTGAGAGGGGAATGGGAAACTAGAGATCCTAAGCTGATACCCTACAAAGCCTATATCAAGGAATTGGCTAAAACCTTTGATGAGATCTCTTTCCATCATGTTTCCCGCGAGGAAAATCAAATGGCGGATGCGCTTGCTACTTTGGCGTCTATGTTCCAGCTAACGCCGCACGGGGATCTACCCTACATTGAATTTTGGTGTCGTGGCAAACCTGCGCATTGCTGCCAAGTAGAAGAGGAACGGGACGGTAAGCCTTGGTATTTCGACATCAAGTGATATGTCGTAAGCAAAGAATACCCGCCAGAGATTGCCGACAATGATAAGAGGACATTGAGAAGGTTGGCGGCCGGTTTCTTCATGAGCGGAAGCATACTGTATAAGAGAAACCACGACATGACACTCCTGCGATGTGTGGATGCCAGGGAGGCAAATCACATGATCGAGGAAGTCCGTGAGGGCTCGTTTGGAACGCACGCCAACGGGCATGCTATGGCCAGGAAGATCCTAAGAGCAGGTTATTACTGGCTTACCATGGAAAGTGATTGTTGTGTCCATGTAAGGAAATGCCACAAATGTCAAGCGTTCGCAGTCCTCTAAATGTCATGTCCGCCCCTTGGCCTTTCTCCATGTGGGGAATAGATGTCATCGGGGCCATTGAGCCCAAGGCCTTGAATGGTCATCGCTTCATCCTCGTAGCGATAGATTATTTCACCAAGTGGGTCGAGGCGGCTTCCTACACCAATGTCACGAAGGGTGTAGTGGTCAGGTTCATTAAGAAAGAGATCATCTGCCGATATGGTTTGCCAAGGAAGATTATCACGGACAACGGCACCAACCTGAATAATAAGATGATGGGGGAAATGTGCGAGGAGTTTAAAATCCAGCATCACAATTCCACACCCTACCGGCCAAAGATGAATGGAGTCGTGGAAGCTGCCAATAAGAATATCAAAAAGATTATCCAAAAGATGACCGTGTCATACAGAGATTGGCATGAAATGCTCCCATTCGCGTTACACGATTACCGAACTTCAGTGCGAACGTCAACTGGGGCAACGCCGTTCTCATTGGTATATGGGATGGAGGCTGTGTTACCGTTTGAGGTAGAAGTCTCGTCATTAAGGATCTTGGCAGAATCCGGATTAAAGGAATCAGAGTGGGCTCAAACGCGCTATGACCAGCTCAACCTCATTGAGGGTAAGCGCTTAACGGCCATGAGTCATGGGCGCTTGTACCAGCAAAGAATGAAGAATGCATTCGACAAGAAAGTACGCTTGCGCAAGTTCCATGAGGGAGACCTTGTCCTAAAGAAAATGTCCCATGCTGTCAAGGACAATCGAGGGAAATGGGCCCTGAATTACGAAGGGCCTTTTGTTGTGAAGAGGGCTTTTTCCGGAGGAGCCCTGGTGCTTACCAACATGGATGGCGAAAAGCTACCTTCACCCGTGAATTCTGATGTCGTCAAGCGATATTATGCTTAGAATCTGGGGCAATTAAGGATGTCGCTGCATGTTCTTTATCCTTATGTGTTTTCTGGATTTCACCCAGGGATTTCCCGTCTGCTGTATCTCTCGTTACAATCTTTCAAAGAAATGAACGTGGATTCGAGGCTTTAGTCCTCACATTGGTTTCAAACCTTGCGTTAATTTGTGATCACCTGAGCCCTTCCGCTCAGTTCATGGGATGCCCCAAGCGCTTAATTAAAATTGAACCTAAACCAACTTTCACTAAAATTTGCTGCGTTTGAAAACATTCATGCATATGCATACGCATGCATATTGTTGTGGTAAAACAGGGGCAGGATCATCTTGAGCTATCTTCTGGGGTAGAGACAAAACATGAACAGCAGAAATCAATCAAGGTAAGACAACGACGCGGTCAAGATTGGCCATACCTGGTTGTTTATTACTTGCAGGTACTTAGGAACGGATGCAAGTGGGGATGGAGTCACGACCGACTGATCGTTGCCCTTTCCCTGCGCTAAACAAGCAGAGAACGTCGCTGCAAGGCAGCCCCGTATCCTTTGTATTCGCAGTTTTCTTTTACTATTTGTTTGTTTTAAAAGAAAATAATAATAATAATAAGTCGACGCCTAAATTCTAACTTAAGTAAATTCAAGTTAGGAAAAACGCTAACCCATAAGGAAGGAGGGGACATAGTTAATGTTCCCCTCAAAAAAAAAAAAAATGCAGGTTAGCTCGCCTGGGCGAGCCACCCCTGCACCAAAATATAAAAGTGACGAAAGGGGGGACGTTTTTGCATTCAAAAACTTCCTTTCCCCCCTTTCAAAAGCCATACCCACGAAATTTACGAGTTTGCCGCCCTAGGATCTCTATTTTTCGCATTCTTCGATTCCGTTTTGCGCTTTTATTCATCACCAACAAGAAATGGCCCCGAGGAAGCTTGCCTCAAAGAGGTCCAGGAAGGATAAGGCGGCCGAAGGAACTAGTTCCGCTCCTGAGTATGACAGTCACCGCTTTAGAAGCGCTGTACACCACCAGCGCTTCGAGGCCATCAAGGGATGGTCGTTTCTCCGGGAGCGACGCGTCCAGCTCAGGGACGACGAGTATACTGATTTCCAGGAGGAGATAGGGCGCCGGCGGTGGACATCACTGGTTACCCCCATGGCCAAGTTCGATCCAGAAACAGTCCTTGAGTTTTATGCCAATGCTTGGCCAACAGAGGAGGGCGTGCGTGACATGAGGTCCTGGGTAAGGGGTCAGTGGATCCCGTTTGATGCCGATGCTATCGGCCAGCTCCTGGGATATTCGTTAGTGCTGGAAGAGGGCCAGGTGTGCGAGTATGGCCAGAGGAGGAACCGGTCTGATGGGTTCGATTAGGAGGCCATCGCCCAGCTGCTATGTATACCGGGGTAAGATTTTGCCCGGACTGCTGCAGGGAGGCGAGTGCGAATTATGCGCACCAACATGACCACCCTGACTCAGATATGGATGACTTTGCTGCTCAGCAACATCCTGCCCACCGACCATAATTCCGACCTCCCCCTGCCGAAGTGTCAGCTGGTGTACGCCATCCTGACGCGGATGAGCGTCCATGTGGCTCAGTTAATCGCTGATGCCATTTATATTTTTGTAGGTATGGCGCCTACCAGGCACCCTTTGGATCCAGATAAGTCCAACAGGGCCCTGGGATTTCCCTCGCTGATCACAGGACTCTGCCAGTCGTCTGGAGTCCCCGTTGCACCTACCAAGGTAATTCGGCCGCCCATCACCCGGGCTTTTATTGAGAATTACTGTACCCAGAGACAGGCTCAGGGTGATGCTCCACAGGCCGCAGGCGCGCCACCACCACCTCATCAGGCTGGCCAGGCTGGGTCATTTGACATGGAGCAGTATTTACGGCATTTGGTTCGCCAGTAGGCGGCCAACCACCGGGCACATGTACAGACCCATGATTGTCTGTACCAGATAAGCCTCAGCATGCAGAGCCAGGGCTTCGCTTCTTTTTCATGCCCTACTCCAGACCAGTTCAGGGCAGAGGTCGCATGGCCCGGAGATTGGCCCGAGGCCCAAGCAGGAGAGGCGCCCCCAGAAGCTCCCGGCGATGGCGAGGAGGCCCACGAGGACGAGGAGATGGCCGATTTGCTTGACTTCTTGGGAGGGAGTGGAGCTACATGATTGGGAGATCCCCAAATTCATGTTTTCTTTCATATTTCGTTTATCATTTTTATGTTATGTTTTGACTTGAGAGACTAATGTTTGTTTTTGTTGTTTCGATTGTCATTTGTACAACGCATACATTTTTGTTTGGATTGTTGCGTTAGTGTTTATATCATTACTATCAATGATGTTTGAAATTCTGGAACCGTGTAGAGTTCTTCGTTTAGGAACATCGTCCAAAAAAAATAATAATAATAAAACGAACAAAAACAACAAAAAATAAAAATCAAAAAAAGGAAAAAGGAGCAAGTAAGAAGAAAAGAGAGCAAGTAAGGAAAAAGAGAGGAAAAAGAAAAAGAAAAATAAGTTGTCTAGCTGAAAAACCAACATGCTTTTGAAAAGAGATTACTTCCAACTTTTCTTTGAGAAATTCATTGATCGTAACTAGTTTTTGAAAAATGTGTGTACACCTGAATGGTGAATGCTGTGAAAATTTTCCCGGACGCCCGAAATGGACTCGGATGAATGCACAAATTGATAAAAGAACATATTTTGAAAACATTGGGTTGACTAAAATAGAGGAAATGAATCCTGAGCCCTAGCATCACATGACCATAAAAATTTGACACTTGAGTGTCTGCATAGGTGCATGCATGACCAGTTTTGCATAAAATTTCCAAATCATCATTTTTGCATTTGTGTCATGGAAATAATGTGGGGCATCCCTTTTATCCTTGAGCCAAACCAAACCCCGACATGTATCATGTCTATCCATTCTACAAACCTTGAGCCAAAATCCTGACTCACCATAAACCTTGACCCAGGGTGAGAATGTCAATCCTTACCCTCGGAAGCAAAAAAGAAAAGAAGGAAAATTTCCAATCAAAGAGAAAGCAAAAAAAGAAAAGAAAGGAAATTCCCAATCAAAGAGTGGGAGAAAGAAAAAAGAAAAAGAAAATTCCCAATCAAAGAATGGGAGAAAGTAAAAAAGGAAGAAGAAGAAGGAAAGAAAGCTCCTGATCAAGAATCGAAAGAAAATAGAAGAAGTGTGCAGAAAGGTCTTTTGACCAGATAATATCTGAACAATACAGAATTGTCACCAAATGAACAAAAAGAAGGAAAGGAAACCATGACCTAAAGTGGTCTTCTCCCTTTAATTGCCAACCAAAATCTTGTGTGCTAGCGACTTTTTCGCCTCGCGCAAAACAAAAACAGAAAAGGAAAAAGCCAAAAAATAATCAAAAGCCGAAAAACCCACCAAAAGAACCCATTCCCAAGGGAAGTCCTATTGATCCATGATCACGCATGTAATCTTTGATTTGATAGGAAACGATGTGTAAAATCAAGTCATGACATATCTATGGTCCGGAATTAGGATAAAACACTTACCTGTGCGAGATTGATACACTTTGAGTGGATTTCTTCTATTTTTGTCGAACCCAGTGTTTCCGCTAAATGGTCATTTAGAAACGAAATGCTAACATCCAAAATCTCATTTATGGTTATGAGAAAATTTCATCAGCATACTCTCCTTCCCCGGTAGACGCTTTGTTTTTCACTCAAAAAAAGCATATGCTGCTCTAATCAGTTGGAATATTTGTCTCTTTGCTAAAGCATGTTTGCATTTTAGTGGAGAAAACACCGAGACTTTTTTTAAGTCTCACAAGTTATCCAAAACTACGTAGGTCTGAGTTCCTCATTGGAGGATACGTAGGAGCAAGAGCCTCGCTTTTGTCGACCACACCGCTTTTTGTTACCATGACCCAAGGGCTGGTAGCCCGCGGAGACACCTTACGGTTATCCGCACCTCGTCATTCAGTGACCCCAAGTGTGATTGATGAGCAGAGGCCAATGTGGTCATCTGCACCCTTTCCGGAGATGTCAGCATCTTCCGGTGGAGACTTTTTCAAGTCTCACAAGTTATCTAGAACTACGTAGGTCTGAGTTCCTCATTGGAGGATACGTAGGAGCAAGAGCCTTGCTTTTGTCGGCCGCCCCACAATCTCTGTCATATTGACCCTGAGGTCATGTGACATGCGGAGACAAATTATGGTTATTCCGCACCCCTTTGCCATTCAGACACAGTCGTGTCCGATGGCACGCAGAGACAAATTATGGTCATTCTGCACCCTTTTGTCATCCAGAGACGGCGGGCCCGATGACATGCGGAGACAAATTATGGTCATTCCGCACCCCTTTGCCATTCAGACACAGTCGTGTCCAATGGCACGCAGAGACAAATTATGGTCATTCTGCACCCTTTTGTCATCCAGAGGCGGCGGGCCCGATGACATGCGGAGACAAATTATGGTCATTCCGCACCCCTTTGCCATTCAGACACAGTCGTGTCCGATGGCACGCAGAGACAAATTATGGTCATTCTGCACCCTTTTGTCATCCAGAGGCGGCGGGCCCGATGACATGCGGAGACAAATTATGGTCATTCCGCACCCCTTTGCCATTCAGACACAGTCGTGTCCGATGGCACGCAGAGACAAATTATGGTCATTCTGCACCCTTTTGTCATCCAGATGCGGCGGGCCCGATGACATGCGGAGAAAAATTATGGTCATTCCGCACCCCTTTGCCATTCAGACACAGACGTGTCCGATGGCATGCAGAGACAAATTATGGTCATTCTGCACCCTTTTGTCATCCAGAGGCGGCGGGCCCGATGACATGCGGAGACAAATTATGGTCATTCCGCACCCCTTTTGCCATTCAGACACAGTTGTGTTCGATGGCACGCAGAGACAAATTATGGTCATTCTGCGCCCTTTTGTCATCCAGAGGCGGCGGGCCCGATGACACGCGGAGATTTACATCATCTTCCGCGCTCACAAGATCTGTCATACTGACTTTTGAGTCACGCTGACGGGCGGAAATACCCGAGTGGTTATCCGTATAAACATTCTTTTGCTATCTATAAGACAGAACGCTTGATAGCATGCAGAGACTGACATCGTCTTCTGCACCTTTTGTTCCCCCGGGAACAACAAGTCATTTGCATGCAGAGGTATTTTATGGTCACCCGCGACTCTCGTCAACCGAGAGGAACGAAATTAGTGTCTTATCTTTACTTTCCTTTTATCTCCAATAAAATACAAGTAAAGAGGGGCAACTGTCATACCCTAATTTCGTCCGGGGACCTTTGCTTGATGACATGCCACTTTTTGTTTGGTCCTTGTGAGGTGCTTGGCACCCATCATTAGGCAATTTGTGAAATTCCGGGACATGCCGGAAAACAAAAGAAAACATTGATGCACAATCCGTAAGGTTCCGTGACACACCGGAAATCAAATGGAAGCATCGTTGCACAATTAGTGAGGTTCCGTAACATTCCGTAAGTAAAAAAGGGGATGATTATGTAATCCACAAGGTTCCGTAACATTACGGAAAGAAAACAAGTATCGTTACGAAATTCGTAAGTTTCCATAACTTTACGAAAAAAGAATCACCAAAAAAAAGGCAGGGGGGTGTACTTAGTAAAGATGGGGGTGCAAATAGCAACCAGGCCCACTTGGGCCCTCCAGAAGGCTGTTGCTTCTGGAGGAAGCAACCCTGCTCGCCTGGGCGAGCTGGGCGGCAAGCATCTCCCCTATTTTGCTATAAATAGGGGAGGAAGTGAAGTGAAAAAGGGTTCAGCCCCTTAGGCACTTCTCTCTCTTTCGAATTTGCTTGGAAAAATTGTTTCCGTGAAGAAAATCTAAGGCGAGGCGCTTCCGAAACGTTTCCGTGAAGAATTTCGCAAAGGTTTCGACCGTTCTTCGACGTTCTTCATCGTTCTTCGATCTTCAACGGGTAAGTACCTCGAACCAAGCTTTTCAATTCATTCTATGTACCCGTGGTGGTCCACATTGTGTTTTGTGTATTTTTATTCTCGTTTCATTTACTTTTTATACCCCCTCTTGACGTGCTTAAGCCATTTTACTTAAGTCATTTCTCGCTTAACCTAAAAATAAAATAAATTTCCACCGATTGTTTGAATTGTATTATCCGTTAACTTCGGTTAAAATGAATTCCGACCGTTCGGTCGTGCCGTAACCACGTTGGAAATCAAAAAAGAGGTAAAAATAATATAATAATCAAAAAACGTCTTTTTAGTAAAATAAAGCGGAAAATCAATCGGACGTTTTCTCTTTGGGATTTCTCATTCTTAATTGAATTGACTAAATAACTAAAGTGAAACTAAGGCTAAAATCAACTCGCCTAGTCAAGCTCGTCCATAAAAATAGGTTTTGAAGTTTATCATTTAAATTTCTTACTAAGTAAAAATGGATCATTTTCAAGGTCCAACGCCTTAAAATGATCACCTTTTAGGTAAAAAAGAATCACTTGATAAAAAAGAATTACGTAGGTCTGATTTCCTCATCGCAATTGAGGAATACGTAGGAGCAAAGGGAAACACCCTTGTCGACCACAAAAAGAGAAAAATATAAAAAAGGGTATAAAGGATATAAAGATATAAAAAGGGAACATAAAAATTAAAGTCACGTTTGCACATTCGATTAAAGGCTGCCGTCCCTTGGGACGGACGTGTGGGGTGCTAATACCTTCCCCGTGCGTAAATACAACTCCCGAACCTTTCACTTAAAAGTTCGTAGATCACGTCCTTTCCGGTTTTTCCGACGTTTTCCTCAAATAAACGTTGGTGGCGACTCCGCGCGTATTCCTTTCGTGGAACACGCATCCCGCGAGTCACGCGTCGTCCTCCCGCCGAAGGGTAGGTTGCGACACCGCCTCGTCACTACGGTATCCACACTCTAATATTCGATAATTTCAATTTTATAAAAAGAACTCCCTTAATTTTTGATTATGAAAATAGAAGTGATTTTGTCACAACATAAATTCATCCAACAATACGCCATTACTTAAGTGAATATGCATAATTACATAGAAACAATAATTCAGTACATGTCATACACATAACGAAAATTAAATATGTTCATATATATATAATTAAAATTCCAGTTTTACATCTTTAACTCAACAAAATAAAACTTAAAAGCCAACTACGGAGGAGTTGATTACAAAACACAACTCTCTCCCAAAATAACGCCAACGTCATCACGTCGGCTCGGCGGCTCCTCACCAGAATCTTACTCCCTACACCCTGCCATTGTCATTCTGCTCCCACGAACAAGGTTCGTGATCATCACAGGTATGAACCACACGATACAAAATTGCAAGGGTGAGTTTATTATAAAAGAACCAATACCAATTCCAAATAACCACAATTCCAAATAACCAATACCAATCATTATTCAACACTCATATCCAACAAATATTCATCATTCACATCCAACAATTACTCATCATCCATCCATGGACCCAATCAAGACTGCACAGAATGATGCATGCACCTAACTCAACACTCAGATGCAATGTGGTACGTACCAACAACAACCAAACCTCAGGAAATAGCCTAAGCGTGTCCACACGACACTCTCACTTAGGGAACTGTGCTAAGTTTGTCGAGACCACCCGGTTGTGCATGTAACAGCCCCTCTCCCATAGGTGATTAGCCTGGGAGCCCAAAGGTGTTCCCTACCAGGTGACCGCCCCCTAGTACAAAGTACACTTGGCCACAGTTACTTTATTTCCTGTGTCGTATGAGCTATGATCACGGCCAAAAGTAAGTGCCAAAGACCATGGACCAATTAAAGCACCTAAGCATCCCCTCAGGAATGCTTAGATTCTCTAACCACGCTAGTTACCCACGTCTGGGCCATCCGACAAGGTCAGTGCACTCTACCCCCCCATGACATACACTTCATACGATGTATGATCGTGGCCAAAAGCTAGTGCCAAAGACCCTGGAAGGTCAGTGCACAGTGCCCCCCATGATCATACACAACATCCAACGTATGAACGTGGCCAAAAGCTAGTGCCAAAGACCCAGAAAGGTCAGTGCATAGTGCCCCCCACGAACATACACAACATGCACATGCCAATGCATTTCCAACATCAATCAACAAATCGTATTTCCATGTCATTCACAACATAAATATCATCTCATCTCAATGACGTTATCAACAACAACAACAACCTCATTTCATATTCACATATTCATCAATAATAACAATTCATGTTGACATGGTCTTTATTAACAACATCATCTTAAATCAATATCATCATAATTATCATTATCATCACATATCAATTAAAATCCTCAATAGCAACATCAACAACAATTCAAACAAACACAACAATATCATTTCCACACGCACGGTCTTCAAACAACACATTTCAAACAACCAAAACAATATCATTCATCACAATACATATATATATCGCATCCCATTAGTTAAAACGTAATTTTCTTTGAAGAAAAATCAGCATGCAACAGGGACAGGCAGATATCCTCATAGCTAGGTTCCCTGACCCTAACTATGGTGTTAAAACGATAAATTTTATAATAAACTCCCGTTACCTATTGTGAGCTACCCCGCGGATTCCTCATCGCGTCACTTGAAGATTCCTTTTTGTCCTTGCTCGTCAATTCCACGCAAGCCTCTACTATGCCAAAACGAAGGAGAAATGATGCAATCCTACCCCGCAAGGGCATTGGATAGAAAACTTCAAGTAGATTGGGCTAGAGATGCAAGAGAAGGCCCTAGGGTTCTTATGAGCCTTAGGGTAGATTTCGGGCCCATGGGCTAAGTATGAGCCCACTTATCTTTGTAAATATTAGATTAAGGTTTCATTATTTTTGGGCCTTGTATTTAGGGCTCCATAATGTAGGTAGGGTACCCTAGAAATATAGAATTTTTCAGCCCTTGTATTTTAGGGCACCTAGACTAGTTTTTGTATTACGGGTAGTTTTGTAATTTCACATACACTAAGTGGATATTTGATGTGTGTGGTTGGAAATAAATTTAATTGAATTGGTAGAAGCCCAATCCAATTAAATTTTAGAGGGAGAGGTGAGCATTTGCTTACTACACCCCATTGCCACATCATATAGTCACACTTTGTGCATGTCCTTCATGCTTTTCATGCCTCATGACACCTAAGCACACTTAGTGGAGAATCTTGGAATTGATCTTGGATTAGTGGGCTGAACCATAACTAAAATTCACTAATCATAATTAGTGAAATTTTGGCTCCAAAGTTTGGCTCCACAAATTCAATTTCAAATTCAAGTGAAATTTGAATTTCCCTCCAATTTTGTGTGACACTTAGGCTATAAATAGAGGTCATGTGTGTGCATTTTTTTGAACTTTGATCATTTGAATATTAAACTTCAGATTTCAAAGCTCATTTAGAGCACAAAATTTCGTGCTCTTCTCTCCCTCTCCCTTCATTCATCTCCTTCTTCCTCCAAGCTCTTATCCATGGCCTCCTATGGTGGTGAGCTTCTTCTAGACTCATCTTCTCCTTGAAGTGGCGTCTCCTCTCTCTCTCCCTTTCTCCATTCCGCTGTCATTCATCTTACAAGAAGCAAAGGAATCCATTGATGAAGAAGATCCTAGGCCTACAAGCTCCAATGGAGCTTGCATCATGTGGTATCAAGAGCATCTTCATCTAGGTGATGTTCTTTTGCTTCCTCTATCTTTTTGTTCGGTGAATTCTCTTTAATTCCTTGTTCTTCATCTTATTCTCCATGTATATCCTCCATTGTCTTGTGGTTTGGTGCTGTTTAGAGTAGATTAAAAAAAAATAAACTGATTAAATCTTAGATCTACACTTGTTCTTGCTTTTCTATGGTTCAAAATTTGTAGATCTACTCTTGAATCTTGTTTTTTGTGTTGATTTTAGGTTCTATCAATTTTCATTCATAATATTCTTGTGCTGAACCTTTAGATCTAAATTTTGTTCCAAAATATTGATTAGAAAAAAAAACACAAAAATCTAAGTGTAAATCACTTAATCCATGTTGTCTTAGAGTCATGTTTAGTCATAGTAATTGTCACATTATGTTCTAAGTTTGTGTTGAATTTTATTTTGTTGATTGAATTCTAGATACATTTGTTCATGTATTCTTGTCATTCTTAGCCTATCTTTTGAATTTTGAGTCTAATTCATGCATGTTATTTAGTTCATAACATGTTCTAAATCAATTCCTAGAAGTAGTCTTGTTCTTGAACTTTTTTTTTTTTGCTTTCTAAGTTTCCTACATGATGCCTATGATGAAGTTGAGTTGTGGTGCTGAGTTGTGGCTGGATTTGTAAATCAAAATAAGTCTTAAGCTCTCTTTAATTGTGTTATTCAAGATAATTGAGCATAAGCAAACACAAATTGTAACTATCCAAGCCTTAAGCAACATAAACACTACTCTTGATTTCTAGGTTGAAATCGCTGGTGTTGGCAGCTTGAACATACGAACTTGTATAAATTACTGGGAATTGGTCACTACGTTTTTTCAGCTGAAACTTTTACTGAATTTTCTAGACATCTGGAAAAAAATTATAAAAAAAGAACCAAGATATTTGGATTAAAGGAAAAAATAAGAAAAATCTCACAAGTTGGCAGAAAAATCAGTGTCCAGGGAAAAAAAAAAGAAAAGTGAAAGGAAAGTGTGCTTGTTGTTTTGGCTCAAAATTTGTTCTATAATTGGTGCCTATTTTATACCAATCCTAGTTCTGAAATGTCAATTGAAAATTATTGTGAAAACAAGTGCCAAAACTAGAGGTTTCTTGAGTCTTTTTTTTAGAGTTTTTCTACTCTACTCTAGAGCCATTCTAGGTTTCTCTTTGAGTCCTAGCTTGCTTTTTTGGGCTTTTCATTGCTTTAATTGTTGAATAATCCTTGGAAATTTGTCTTGTTAAAACTCTATTGGTTTAGCTTTCATTTCATTTTTTTTTGGTCTTTGGTTATTGCTTGTCTCTTTGTTTCCTTGCTTGTGAGTTGCCATATAGGGAATTGGAAAGGAGGATTGGTGTCATATCTTGAAGAATTTGAGTCAAGAAGCAAGGGGCCAACCACCTTAAGAGCTATTGGACTAAGAAGCACTCCAAATTGAGTGAAACACTAAAGAGAGAATAGCCACCACAATTGAGGACTTTTTTCTTTGTAATTTTGTAATTGGCAATTTGCTTTGCTTTCAAATTTTGTAACAAAAAGGCCTTTCATTGGAAGTAAGTTGGGAGCCTCCGCTAGGTCACCCTACTTCCATTTGTGTGTAATAATTTTAGGCAATTTTCCCTTAGGATAGTGAGTGTTTTGTTGGGAACCTTAAATGAGGTCATCCAAACACTCTTAGGATCCGCCTAGTTTGCATTTCTTGCACTTTAATTTCTTGCTTACTTTCATAGCTTATTTCCTTTACCCTCCATTGTCAAACCGCCTAGATAGCTTTCCTTTTACCAATTAGTTTTTACCTTATCTTTCACACCTTTTTTAGTGTTTATTTTGGCTAGTTTCAACCATAGTTTCTTTTACCTTTTTTTCAAACCCCCAACAAGAAAGAACCATAACTTAGGAACCAACATGAGTCTTCATTCTTCATCTAGTGTTAATGGTGAGGGTTCTACTCCTAAGGACCCCTTGTATAAGATATTAGATGAGTTGAGATCCCTTAAGTTGTGGAAAGAAAAACAAGAGAGAAAAGATAAAGGTAAAAAAAGAGTGGAAGAAATAAGTCAAGATGAAAGAGAGAAAATAAGAGAGGAAGAAAGAAGAAAAATAATGAAAGAAATGAAAAGAGAAAAACATGTCTCCTATAGTAGTCATAACTCTTGCAAGAGCCTAAGTGAAGAACTTCGTGACTATTATGAAGGAAGGCATAGGTCACATCTTAGACCTCACTCCCATAGGAGAGAAAATGAAAGAAAGCCTCAAGAGGTTAACATTAAACTCCCATACTTCCATGGGAAGGACAATGTAGAGGCTAATATAGATTGGGAAATAAGGGTAGAGCAACAACTTAAAAGGAAGTCTACTTCAAAATCTTATGGCTCTCACTCTTATCAAAAGAAAGACCAAGGTCAAGGAATCTTAGGGGTGAGACCTTCTAAGCCCAAAGATGATAAGGGGAAGACAATAGAAAAGCAACCCCTTAAGGCTAGTATGCAAGAGAAGACTAGCTCCATGAAGTGCTTTAAATGTCTTGGAAGAGGACACATTACTTCTCAATGTCCCACCAAGAAAACCATGATTATGAGGGGCCAAGACATTTATAGTAGCCAAGATGAGGCTACTACTTCACCTTCCTCTAGTAAAAGTGAAGAAGCAAAAGGGGAAGAATCTAGTGAAGAGATCTACCCCCAAGAAGAAGGACAACCTTTAATGGTTAAGGAGGAGTGTAAGGAGGTAAGTGTCTCCTCCAAGAGGTTAGCTAAGAAGGAAAGACATTTTGAAATAAAGACAAATATTAAAGAAATTTCCCTTCTTAGACAACCTCCACATTTTCTCCTTTGTAAAAAGACACTTGTTAGCATTGCCACATCTCTTAGGCTTGAGTTTAATCCTCAAGTAAAGGAGTTGTTGGATGAGGGTTTGGTTCGCAAGAGATTAAATCCTTGTGCTTTGTTGGTGCCCAAAATAGGTATTATTAGGCACCAAATCCCTAAAATAGGTGGTGTGATGAATGTTTTGGGTGGTGCAACACTCTTTTGTAAAATCACTCGTGCACCCAACATCTTCATGATTCGTGTACATAGGGACTCATTAGGTAGGTTTGTTCTTATTTTTAGTTTCAATACAAACTTAGGCACTCATATGGGACACCTTAGGTGTGTCATACTTTTTGGTAGGAATAATCAACATGAAAATACAGAAAAAGGTATGTTCTATTGCTTTACTTTTCTTAATTTTTTAAATTGTGATCAAGGGGTTCCCATGAACCCTAAGAGAATAAAGGTCATTCCTGAGTGGCTCGCTCCACCAAGTGTAAGAAAAAATTGGGGCTTCCAAGACTTAACAAGATTTTACAAAAGGTTTGCCCCATATTTTTCTATACTTGTAGCACCACTCATTGAGTTGGTGAGGAATCATGTTCCTTCATGGGAAGATGCCCAGGAAATGAGTTTTCAGACCTTACCTTACTTCAACATACTAAACACCACTAATACATATGTTTTTGTTCTTTTTACAGGTGTTAAGGAAAAAAGCCCAGCGTTTCAAGAACCTCGGGATTTGAGGTCAAATCCTTTTCAAGGGGGAGGGAATGATGCAATCCTACCCCGCAAGGGCATTGGATAGAAAACTCCAAGTAGATTGGGCTAGAGATGCAAGAGAAGGCCCTAGGGTTCTTATGAGCCTTAGGGTAGATTTCGGGCCCATGGGCTAAGTACGAGTCCACTTATCTTTGTAGATATTAGACTAGGATGTCATTATATTTGATCCTTGTATTTAGGGCTCCATATTGTAGGTAGGGCACCCTAGAAATATAGGATTTTTCAGCCCTTGTATTTTAGGGCACCTAGACTAGTTTTTGTATTAGGGGTAGTTTTGTAATTTCACATGCACTAAGTGGATATTTGATGTGTGTGGTTGGAAATAAATTTAATTGAATTGGTAGAAGCTCAATCCAATTAAATTTTAGAGGGGGAGGTGAGCATTTGCTTACTATACCCCATTGCCACATCATATAGTCACACTTTGTGCATGTCCTTCATGCTTTTCATGCCTCATGACACCTAAGCACACTTAGTGGAGAATCTTGGAATTGATCTTGAATTAGTGGGCTGAACCATAACTAAAATTCACTAATCATAATTAGTGAAATTTTGGCTCCAAAGTTTGGCTCCACAAATTCAATTTCAAATTCAAGTAAAATTTGAATTTCCCTCCAATTTTGTGTGACACTTAGGCTATAAATAGAGGTCATGTGTGTGCATTTTTTTGAACTTTGATCATTTGAATATTAAACTTCAGATTTCAGAGCTCTTTTAGAGCACAAAATTTCGTGCTCTTCTCTTCCTCTCCCTTCATTCATCTCCTTCTTCCTCCAAGCTCTTATCCATGGCCTCCTATGGTGGTGAGCTTCTTCTAGACTCATCTTCTCCTTGAAGTGGCGTCTCCTCTCCCTCTTCCTTCTCCATTCCACTGCCATTCATCTTCCAAGAAGCAAAGGAATCCATTGATGAAGAAGATCCTAGGCCTACAAGCTCCAATGGAGCTTGCATCACTTAGTATGGATTTCAAAAAAACAAAGCTAGTAACAGTGCTCTGGGTCAAACACCCACATCACTACATGAAAGAGCTGAGAGCATTTCGGGTTTTACAAAGGAACATCATTTGGAAATTCCGACCACGCCAATGTGACCGGGGTTCAGTGTAGGTTACGAAAATAACATGCATTTCATGAAAGGATAACGTTTACAAAGTCTCTTTCTATAAGGTTTTTCAAAGGAAGCATAAGACATGCAATGGCGGTTCCAAAGTCAGAAAAGATGAAAAGACAAGATGAAACTAACACGAAACAAGCATAGAACCATGGTTACCTCGAAAGAAAATGAAAGGTCAGATTAGGGTTTTCGTTCTCTACCGGAACCGCAAGCCAAGTTGGAAGATTCCGCTTCGGTTGAAGGGTTCCTCTCGGTGTGGGTTTTCAATGGAGAACAATGATGGTTTGTGGTGGCTAATGGTGGCTGTGGGTGATGGAGAAATTTCTTGGAACTTTAGAAATGGCTTTGGAAGAAATAAAGAAGAAGAAATGACGTTTTTCCTAAGCTACACGAAAGCAAAGGCTGAAATGCTTAAATAAGAGATGCTCTCCGGAATGGAAGCTTCGAGCACACTCCAGATATCTTCTCACAGATCCCAACGGTTAGATTATGGACAAGTGTCTTGTGAAGTTTAAGACCAAATTTCGAGAAGATCCAACGGTTAATGAAGGCCGGGAAGCATTTTTACAGAGGCAGCTTCATGTAGTTTTCTCTAGAAGCTTCATTAAGAGGCTTCCTCCAGAAGCTTCATTAAGAGGCTTATAGCACACTCCAGAAATCTTGTCAAATATCCCAACGGTCAGATCATGGAAAAGTGTCTTCTAAAGTTTAAGACCAAATTTCGAGAAGATCCAACGGTTAATTAAGGCTGGGCAGCATTTTTACTGAGGCAGCTGCATGTAGCTTTCTCTAGAAGCTTCATTAAGAGGCTTCCTCCAGAAGCTTCCTCGTGGCTTCTTTGAGAAGCTAGATCCTTATCTATCCACACCCCTCTATTAACTAAATTAACTTCCTTAAAAATAATTACGGATGAAAATAACGCAACAAATAATCAAACATCAAACATAATTACTAATAATATATAGATATATATATCAGGGTGTTACACCATGGGCCAAGGTTGGGTCCAATTATCTTTGTAGATATTAGACTAGGATGTCATTATATTTGATCCTTGTATTTAGGGCTCCATATTGTAGGTAGGGCACCCTAGAAATATAGGATTTTTCAGCCCTTGTATTTTAGGGCACCTAGACTAGTTTTTGTATTAGGGGTAGTTTTGTAATTTCACATGCACTAAGTGGATATTTGATGTGTGTGGTTGGAAATAAATTTAATTGAATTGGTAGAAGCTCAATCCAATTAAATTTTAGAGGGGGAGGTGAGCATTTGCTTACTATACCCCATTGCCACATCATATAGTCACACTTTGTGCATGTCCTTCATGCTTTTCATGCCTCATGACACCTAAGCACACTTAGTGGAGAATCTTGGAATTGATCTTGAATTAGTGGGCTGAACCATAACTAAAATTCACTAATCATAATTAGTGAAATTTTGGCTCCACAAATTCAATTTCAAATTCAAGTAAAATTTGAATTTCCCTCCAATTTTGTGTGACACTTAGGCTATAAATAGAGGTCATGTGTGTGCATTTTTTTGAACTTTGATCATTTGAATATTAAACTTCAGATTTCAGAGCTCTTTTAGAGCACAAAATTTCGTGTTCTTCTCTTCCTCTCCCTTCATTCATCTCCTTCTTCCTCCAAGCTCTTATCCATGGCCTCCTATGGTGGTGAGCTTCTTCTAGACTCATCTTCTCCTTGAAGTGGCGTCTCCTCTCCCTCTTCCTTCTCCATTCCGCTGCCATTCATCTTCCAAGAAGCAAATGAATCCATTGATGAAGAAGATCCTAGGCCTACAAGCTCCAATGGAGCTTACATCATGTGGTATCAAGAGCATCTTCATCTAGGTGATGTTCTTTTGCTTCCTCTATCTTTTTGTTCGGTGAATTCTCTTTAATTCCTTGTTCTTCATCTTATTCTCCATGTATATCCTCCATTGTCTTGTGGTTTGGTGCTGTTTAGAGTAGATTAAAAAAAAAAACCGATTAAGTCTTAGATCTACAGTTGTTCTTGCATTTCTATGGTTCAAATTTTGTAGATCTACTCTTGAATCTTGTATTTGTGTTGATTTTAGGTTGTATCAATTTTCATTCATAATATTCTTGTGCTGAACCTTTAGATCTAAATTTTGTTCCAAAATATTGATTAGAAAAAAAAACACAAAAATCTAAGTGTAAATCACTTAATCCATGTTGTCTTAGAGTCATGTTTAGTCATAGTAATTGTCACATTATGTTCTAAGTTTGTGTTGAATTTTATTTTGTTGATTGAATTCTAGATACATTTGTTCATGTATTCTTGTTATTCTTAGCCTATCTTTTGAATTTTGAGTCTAATTCATGCATGTTATTTAGTTCATAACATGTTCTAAATCAATTCCTAGAAGTAGTCTTGTTCTTGAACTTTTTTTTTTTTGGCTTTCTAAGTTTCCTACATGATGCCTATGATGAAGTTGAGTTGTGGTGCTGAGTTGTGGCTGGATTTGTGAATCAAAATAAGTATTAAGCTCTCTTTAATTGTGTTATTCAAGATAATTGAGCATAAGCAAACACAAATTGTAACTATCCAAGCCTTAAGCAACATAAACACTACTCTTGATTTCTAGGTTGAAATCGCTGGTGCTGGCAGCTTGAACATACGAACTTGTATAAATTACTGGGAATTGGCCACTACGTTTTTTGAGCTGAAACTTTTAATGAATTTTCTAGACATCTGGACCAAAATTATAAAAAACGAACCAAGCGATTTGGATTAAAGAAAAAAATAAGAAAAATCTCACAAGTTGGAAGAAAAATCAGTGTCCAGGAAAAAAAAAAGAAAAGTGAAAGGAAAGTGTGCTTGTTGTTTTGGCTCAAAATTTGTTCTATAATTGGTGTCTATTTTATACCAATCCTAGTTCTGAAATTTCAATTGAAAATTATTGTGAAAACAAGTGCCAAAACTAGAGGTTTCTTGAGTCTTTTTTTTTTTTTTAGAGTTTTTCTACTCTACTCTAGAGCCATTCTAGCTTGCTTTTTTTGTGCTTTTCATTGCTTTAATTGTTGAATAATCCTTGGAAATTTGTCTTGTTAAAACTCTATTGGTTTAGATTTCATTTCATTTTTTTTGGTCTTTGGTTATTGCTTGTCTCTTTGTTTCCTTGCTTGTGAGTTGCCATATAGGGAATTGGAAAGGAGGATTAGTGCCATATCTTGAAGAATTTGAGTCAAGAAGCAAGGGGCCAACCACCTTAAGAGCTATTGGACTAAGAAGCACTCCAAATTGAGTGAAATACTAAAGAGAGAATAGCCACCACAATTGAGGACATTTTTTTTTGTAATTTTGTAATTGGCAATTTGTTTTGCTTTCAAATTTTGTAACAAAAAGGCCTTTCATTGGAAGTAAGTTGGGAGCCTCCAATAGGTCACCCTACTTCCATTTGTGTGTAATAATTTTAGGCAATTTTCCCTTAGGATAGTGAGTGTTTTGTTGGGAACCTTAAATGAGGTCATCCAAACACTCTTAGGATCTGCCTAGTTTGCATTTCTTGCACTTTAATTTCTTGCTTACTTTCATAGCTTATTTCTTTTACCCTCCATTGTCAAACCGCCTAGATAGCTTGCCTTTTACCAATTAGTTTTTACCTTATCTTTCACACCTCTTTTAGTGTTTATTTTGGCTAGTTTCAACCATAGTTTCTTTTGCCTTTTGTTTTCAAACCCCCAACAAGAAAGAACCATAACTTAGGAACCAACATGAGTCTTCATTCTTCATCTAGTGTTAATGGTGAGGGTTCTACTCCTAAGGACCCCTTGTATAAGATATTAGAAGAGTTGAGATCCCTTAAGTTGTGGAAAAAAAACAAGAGAGAAAAGAAAAAGGTAAAAAAAGAGTGGAAGAAATAAGTCAAGATGAAAGAGAGAAAATAAGAGAGGAAGAAAGAAGAAAAATAATGAAAGAAATGAAAAGGGAAAAACATGCCTCCTATAGTAGTCATGACTCTTGCAAGAGTTTAAGTGAAGAACTTAGCGACTATTATAGAGGGCGTCATAGTTCACATACTAAACATCACTCCCAAAGAAGAGAAAAGGATAAAAGGCCTCAAGAGGTTAACATTAGCCTCCCATATTTCCATGGAAAAGATAATGTTGAGGCTTACTTAGATTGGGAAATGAAGGTTGAACAACTCTTTGCTTGCCATCATATTAGTGAAGAGAGAAAAGTTCCATTGGCTACCCTTAGCTTTCAAGGGTATGCCCTCTATTGGTGGACTTACCTTGTTAGGGAACGTAGGATTCATGGGGATCCTCTAGTAGAGTATTGGAATGATCTTAAGAGTGCCCTTAGGAAGAGGCACATTCCCTCATACTATGAAAGGGAGCTTATGGACAAGCTCCAAAGGCTTAGACAAGGGAGTATGCGTGTTGAAGAATATAGACAACAAATGGAACTACTCCTTTTAAGAGCTGGACTTAGGGAAGAGGAAAGAACAAACATAGCTAGGTTCCTTAGTGGACTTAATATGGAAGTGAGGGACAAGGTTGAACTCCTTCCATATAGGGACCTAGATGAGCTAGTCCAACTTTGTATAAGAGTGGAGCAACAACTTAAAAGAAAGCCTTCTTCAAAATCTTATGGCTCTCACTCTTATCCAAGGAAGGACCAAGCCCATGGAATTTTGGGGGTTGCACCTTCAAAACCTAAGGAAGATAAGGGTAAGACCATAGAGAAATACACCCCTAAGACTAGTTCCCAAGAAAGGACTAGCAATATTAAATGCTTCAAATGTCTTGGGAGAGGTCACATTGCCTCTCAATGCCCCACAAAGAAAACGATGATCATGAGGGGTCAAGACATTTATAGTAGTCAAGAGGAGACTACTTCTTGCCCTTCCTCTAGTGGAAGTGAAGATGAAGTAAGGGGAGAAGAGTCTAGTGAGGAAGTCTACCCCCATGAAGAAGGTGACCTCTTAATGGTTAGAAGGCTCCTTGGAGGTCAATCTTGTGATCTATCTCTATCCCAAAGAGAGAACATCTTTCATACAAGATGCAAAATTTTAGATAAAACTTGTTCTCTCATTGTGGATAGTGGATCTTGTTGAAATTGTTGTAGCACAAGATTAGTTTCCAAGTTGAACCTCACTATCATTCCCCACCCAAAACCTTATAAACTTCAATGGCTCAATGAGCAAGGGGAAATGATAGTTAACCAACAAGTGAAGGCACCTTTCTCCATTGGGGCATATAAGGATGAAGTTAATTGTGATATAGTTCCCATGGAGGCAGGACTTATTCTTTTAGGAAGGTCGTGGCAATTTGATAGGAAGATCATTTATAATGGCCTAACTAATGAGATTACCCTCACCCATCTTGGCACTAAATTTGTGTTGCATTCTCAAACACCTTCACAGGTGGCCAAAGATCAACTAACTATGAAAGATAAGAGGGATGAGGAAGAAAAACTTGAAAAACAAAAGAAAAAGAAGGATAGTAAGGCCTTGTCTTCAAAGGCCAAGGGGAAGGAAAAGGAGGAAAAGGATTCCTCCAAGAATATTGTTAACAAGGAAAATCATTTTGCAACCAAATGTGATATTAAAAGAGCACTCCTTCTTAAACAATCTTTCTACCTTCTCCTATCAAGGGAAACATCCCTTAGCACCACCATACCTCTTGAGCTTGAGGTTATTCCTCAAGTAAAGGAGTTGTTGGATGAGGATTTGGTTCGCAAGAGCTTAAATCCTTGTGCTTTGTTGGTGTCTAAAATAGGTATTATTAGGCACCAAATCCCTATGATAGGTGGTATGATGAATGTGTTGAGTGGTGCAACACTCTTTTGTAAAATCACTCATGCACCCAACATCTTCATCATTTGTGTACATAGGAACTCATTAGGTAGGTTTGTTCATATTTTTTGTTTCAATGCAAACCTAGGTGCTCATGTGGGACACCTTAGGTTTGTCGTAATTTTTTGTAGGAATAATCAACATGAAAATAATGAAAAAGGTATGTTTTATTCCATTACTTTCCTTAACTTTTTAAATAGTGATCAAGGGCTTCCCATGGACCCTAAGAGAATAAAGGTCATTCCTGAGTGGCTTACTCCACCAAGTATAAGAGAAATTTGGGGCTTCAATATCTTAACAAACTTTTACAAAAGGTTTGTCCCATATTTTTCTATACTTGTAGCACCACTCATTGAGTTAGTGAGGAACTATATTCTCTTATGGGAAGATGGCCAGGAAAGGGGTTTCCAGTCCTTACCGTACTCTAACATACCCAACATCACTAATGCATATGCTTTTATTCTTTTTACAGGTGTTGAGGAAAAAATTAATGAGTTTCAAGAACCTCTGGATTTGAGGTCAAATCCTTTTCAAGGGGGAGGGAATGATGCAATCCTACCCCCCAAGGGCATTGGATAGAAGACTCCAAGAAGATTGGGCCAAAGATGCAAGAGAAGGCCCTAGGGTTCTCATGAGCCTTAGGGTAGATTTCTGAGCCCATGGGCCAAGGTTGGGTCCAATTATCTTTGTACATATTAGACTAGGATGTCATTATATTTGATCCTTGTATTTAGGGCTCCATATTGTAGGTAGGGCACCCTAGAAATATAGGATTTTTCAGCCCTTGTATTTTAGGGCACCTAGACTAGTTTTTGTATTAGGGGTAGTTTGGTAATTTCACATGCACTAAGTGGATATTTGATGTGTGTGGTTGGAAATAAATTTAATTGAATTGGTAGAAGCCCAATCCAATTAAATTGTAGAGGGGGAGGTGAGCATTTGCTTACTACACCCCATTGCCACATCATATAGTCACACTTTGTGCATGTCCTTCATGCTTTTCATGCCTCATGACACCTAAGCACACTTAGTGGAGAATCTTGGAATTGATCTTGAATTAGTGGGCTGAACCATAACTAAAATTCACTAATCATAATTAGTGAAATTTTGGCTCCAAAGTTTGGCTCCACAAATTCAATTTCAAATTCAAGTAAAATTTGAATTTCCCTCCAATTTTGTGTGACACTTAGGCTATAAATAGAGGTCATGTGTGTGCATTTTTTTGAACTTTGATCATTTGAATATTAAACTTCAGATTTCAGAGCTCTTTTAGAGCACAAAATTTCGTGCTCTTCTCTTCCTCTCCCTTCATTCATCTCCTTCTTCCTCCAAGCTCTTATCCATGGCCTCCTATGGTGGTGAGCTTCTTCTAGACTCATCTTCTCCTTGAAGTGGCGTTTCCTCTCCCTCTTCCTTCTCCATTCCGCTGCCATTCATCTTCCAAGAAGCAAAGGAATCCATTGATGAAGAAGATCCTAGGCCTACAAGCTCCAATGGAGCTTACATCAGCTAGGTTCTCTTCTTTTTCACTTTTCATGGCTTTTTCCCTTCGTTTCAAATTGTGGATCATAGGGTGTGTGTTTTTGTGGTAGTGTTGTTGTGTTAGGGTTGATACACACCAATTATATTGTGCATTTATCCATTTCAATAGCATTTGACTCTTGATATGAAAACTTATAGAGAGTAAATCTTGCTCAAAGTGCCATATTGCTATTAATCAATGGTTATATATAGGAGCTAAAGTAGCTTCATTCTCACCTATAAGCTGAAATTAGCAATATATAAGCTAAAATTTAATCCAACATTGACAAAATGATAAAGTTAAACCCCCAATGATAAGCTTTGTACAAGTCTAAGTCCAATAGAGTACAAGTTTTAGTGCTATTTTCCCTCCTAACTGCCTATTTTGCATCTTTCAAATATATAAAATGAAATGACTAGTTCTTAATGTAATATTTGTAATACATAAACCAAAAATCTCTACAGCCTTTGAGAAATTGGGTATTGTTTTTTACAAATTATTTATTTCTGGTAGTTTAACTTCTTGTTTGATTAATATGCCAGGAAGATTATAGTAGGCTTAGACCCTTAAGCTATCAAGGAGCTGATGTATTTATACTTTCCTTTTCTCTCATAAGCGCTAGCTATGAAAATATTGCAGAGAAGGTTTGTTTCTTTCATTCAATTAATATGGATATATTTTAAATCAATTTCTGCACTTAATATGATATAACTGATTAAGTTATTCTTCTTTTGGTTTCTTCTTTCCCTAGATCCTTGAACTAAGGCATTATGCCCTAGTGTTCCAATAATTCTCATTGAAACAAAGTTAGGTAATCCTTTACCCCTTTCCTTCATTGAATGGAATGGAACCAATCCAAATGATTCTGTTAGAGCTTCATGCTTGGCTTTGGTTATTGAAATGGTTTTCTTGACTTCAAAGTTTAGTTGTTCACAATTCACATGAGTCTATTGTATTATCCTATCAAAATTAATCTATTCTTGACATTTGTTTCTCTTTGAGTTCATATGATTCTTAACTTCTTTAGTGCATATACCAACCTAGAGTGTATGAAATGGTTCAATTAGTGTCTTAGAGACATTGTTGTTATCATTTTCATAAATAGTTATTCTTTCTTTGTGCTAAAGGATTATCAATGCCCTAGTGTATAATGCTTATAGAAGTTTGTTTAAAATCTCTACCAAGAATATGATGTTATCGGTTCTCAATTCTTATTGTAGAAATAGAGAGAAAATTATTCAGTTTAGAATCAATGTTGTGGAGTTGAGGAAATTCTAGTTTGATTTGTTTCTTATGAGAAGAAAATAAATGGAGGACATAGTTCACAAGACTTGTATCTATATTATGTTCGAATGGTGCATGGAAAAAGTAGCAATTTATTTTTCTTACCAGGACATTAGTTCATGATTAAACTTATTTTTGTGGTGAACAATGCTTAAAAATAGTTTTCGTGACTATTTCGGAAATTCGGCACTAGCATACACTTTTTCTATTGTTAAGATCATGATACATACACATTGTCAGTTGACAAAAACCACCAGAGGGATTTCAATGACTGTTAATTTTTCTGTGTACAATATTTTAGTAGAAAATTGAGCCACCACAAGGATTTCAATGACATTATTTGTTTTTGTTTTGTAGCTACTTGTTAACAATCAATCAATTGTTGGTGCTGCATAGGTGCTCGTACCCAAGTGTTTGAGGATTTACTGCCATTAGAACTAGGGGTAAGGATTTACTCACCAATTTAACCAAATCTGAGGACTTATTGTTTGAGGTATGTTCTCAATCGGGTCTAATTTATAATTGAGGTTATGATGTTTCCTTTTATAAATTATATTTAATTAAATGATTTATATTGACATTGTTCCCTTTTCCTGGATACTGATTTTCCTACCAACGTGTATGGTTTTTCTTATTTTTTCCATTTATCCAAATGACTTGGTTCTTTTTTTTCTAATTTTGGCCCATATGTCTAGAAAATTCAGTAAAATTTTCAGCACAAAATTCGTAGTGACCAATTCCCATTAAATTTTACAAGTTCATTTGTTCAAGCTGCCAACACCAACGATTTCAACCTAAAAATCAAGAGTATTGTTTATGTTACTTAAGGCTTGGATAGCTACAATTTGTATTTGCTTATGCTCAATTGTCTTGAATAACACAATCCAAGAGAGCTTAAAAATTATTTTGATTCATAAATCTAGCCACAACTCATCACCACGACTCAACTTCTTCATAAGCATCATGTAGGAAACTTGGAAAAAAAAAGTTCAACAACAAGACTACTTCTAGGAATCGATTTAGAACATGTTATGAACTAAATAACATGCATGAATTAGACTCAAAATTCTAGATACATGAACAAATGTATCTAGAATTCAATCAACAAAATCAAAATTCAACACAAACTTAGAACATAATGTGACAATTATTATGCCTAAACATGACTCTAAGACAACATGGATTAAGTGATTTACACTTAGATTTTTGTGTTTTTTTTTTCTAATCAATATTTTGGAATAAAATTTAGATCTAAAGGTTAAGAACAAGAAGATTATGACTGAAAAATGATAGAACATAAAATTAACACAAAAACATGATTCAATAGTAGATCTATAAAATTTGAACCATAGAAATGCAAGAACAAGTGTAGATCTAAGATTTAATCGGTTTATTTTTTGAATCTACTCTAAAAAGCACCAAACCACAAGACAATGGAGTATATACATGGAGAATAAGATGAAGAACAAGGAATTAAAGTGAATTGACCAAACAAAAAGATAGAGCAAGCAAAAGAACATCACCTAGACGAAAATGCTCTGATACCACATGATGTAGCTCCATGTGGAGCTTGTAGGCCTTGGATCTTCTTCATCAATGAAGTCCTTTTCTTCTAAAAGTTAAATGGAATCAAAATGGAGAAGGAAGAAAGATGATTGGAGATGCCACTTCAAGGAGAAGATGAGTCAAGAACAAACTCACCACCATAGGAAGCCATAGATAAGAGCTTGAAGGGAGGAGAAGATGAGTGGAGGGAGAAGGAGAGAAAGAACATGAAATTTTGTGCCTCAAATGAGGTATGAACTTTGAAGTATAATTATCAAATGATCAAAGTTAAAAAAATGCACACACAAGGCCTCTATTTATAGCCTAAGTGTCACACAAAATTGGAGGGAAATTTGAATTTCTATTCAAATTTCACTTGAATTTGAATTTGAATTTGTGGAGCCAAATTTGGAGCCAAAATTTCACTAATTATGATTAGTGAATTCTAGCTATGGTTCAGTCCACTAATCCAAGATCAAGTCCAAGATTCTCCACTAAGTGTGCTTAGGTGTCGTGAGACATGTAAAGCATGAAGGACAAGCACAAAGTGTGACTATATGATGTGGCAATGAGGTGTAGCAAGCAAATGCTCACCTTCCCCTTAAGATGGTCCAAAATTTAATTGGATTGGGCTTCTCCCAATTCAATTAAATTTATCTTCCAACATACACACATCAAATAGTGCACTTAATGCATACGAAATTACAAAACTACCCCTAATACAAAAACTAGTCTAGGTACCATAAAATACAAGGGCTGAAAAATCCTGCATTACTAGGGTACCCTCCCTACACTATGAAGCCCTAAATACAAGGCCCAAAAATAATGAAACCTTAATCTAATATGTACAAAGATAAGTGGGCTCATACTTAGCCCATGGGCCTGAAATCTAGCATAAGGCTCATGAGAACCCTAGGGCCTTCTCTTACATCTCTGGACCAATTTTCTTGGAGTGTTTTATCCAATGCCCTTGGGGGGGGGGGGGTAGGATTGCATCAATTTATATGGGAAATACAAGGACAAATGTCCTTGTGATGAATATATGTTCTTAAAAAACAATACATGTGAGCATTTTTGTCATATTCGACAATACCCTACCTTTCAGGTTAATTACTTGGATTTGTATTTTTTAGTAAGCCAAATTTTTTTGTTACTCAATTTAGTTGGTATAAAAAAAGGGAAAAAGGTTCAGGCACACAATCTATACCCTCACACATTGTCTCGTGGGGGCAATGACGGGCTTCGAGAGAAGATGATGCCAAATAAGATTAAACAACTTGAAGAAGCATCCCAATCAGATCCTTTGTTAGTTGTTCATCCTCCATCTCCAGCTAAATTTCATTAGACATGGAAGAGAGCCTAACAATAAAAGACTATTTTAATGAAGAAGCATGCATTATGGGTGAAAGGATTGTAAGTTAATATTCAACTCTACATTTAATTAACAAGTCACTTAAGGATTGTATGCTAATGAATTATTTTTTGTAAGATTCCCTTGTTGAATAGAGCACACAAAGATCCTTTGTTTCCTTTGGGTGTTAAGATATCTTGACTACTACCATTGGGAAACTAGAGTACCCTGGTCGTGTTCGTGGTGTTGGTGGAAGTATGGGTATTAGGAAATATTTTGGACCACCTACCCATCATGGCTCCATCTCAATAACTATCAGCATGAGATATTTGAGGCTCTTACAAAACGGATCCCTGAGCAAGTTAATCAGAATTTGACTCAGCAATTCCAGTTGTTGTGGTCACTCTAGGTCTTGTGGAAGCAAAGCTTCCAAGCTTATTTTGATGATGCCAAAGACTCAAGTCAAGAATCAAGATTCAAGAAAGTTTCAAGAATCAAAGAGTCATTCAATCAAGAATCAAGATTCAAGTAAAGAATCAAGAGTAGACTCAAGATATGCAAGAACCTCAAGAAAAGCATCAAAGTAAGTTAAAAAGAATTTTTCAAAGAAAAGTTTGAATAGCACAATTTGTCCAAAAGAATTTTTCAAAGAAAAATCTTTTACCAGAGTTTATACTCTATGGTAATCGATTACCAAAAGGCAATAATCGATTACCAATAGCCAACAATTCTTTTCAAACTAATTTACAAAGCAGTAATCGATTATCAATATTTTTTAACGTTGAATTTCAAATTTCAAGAGTCACAACTTGTGATAAAATATTTTCAAAATAGTGTAATCGATTACACAACATTTGTAATCGATTGCCAAAGGTTTTGAACATTGTATTTCAAACCTCAACATGAAGAGTCACAACTTTTGATAAAGTAAACTGTGTAATCGATTACACCATTATGGTAATCGATTACCAGTGGCTGGTTTTGAAAAATAAATTGCTAAGAGTCACAACTTTTAAAGTAACTAGTTTTTGAAGAGAGTCACAACTTTTAAAGTGAATAGTTTTTTAAAGAGAGTCACATCTTTTAAAATGATTTCTTCAAGAGCCATTGAATGACTATAAATATGTGACCATGGCACAAATTTTATAATGAATTCATTCACTGATTCTTAATTTCTTTCTAAGAGTTTTTGTTTAATACTTGTTTTTTCAAGAAAAGTTCATTGGGCAAAAACCTGTGCTATTCTATTTTCTTCCTCTCCTCCATTCTTACAAAAAGCTTTTCAAGAAACCGACTCTTGGTGACTGTTTTTAAGAGACGGTCTACTTGGTTAAATCACTGGACACAAAGGAGTAACGTCCTTTGGGGTTCATTGCAAGAGGTGAGATTTACCTCTTGGTTGTAATCACTGAACACAAAGGAGTAACGTCGTTTGGGGTTCATTGCAAGAGGCGGGTTTGTCTCTTGGTGTAAACACTGAACACAAAGGAGGGAAGTCCTTTGTGGTTCATTGCTTGTAAAAGATTTTACAAGGATAGTGAAAATCTTAAGCGGGTTGCTTGGGGACTGGATGTAGGCTTGGGTTGTGGCCGAACCAGTATAAATCCGGTTTTGCATTCTCTCTTCCCTTAATCTCTTTTACTTTTTGTTGTCTTTACATTTCCTTAAGTTACTTTCCTTCATTTATTATTTCAGTAACTTTTTAACAAAGAAATAATTGAATCTACAAAATAATAAAGAAAGGGAAATTTTCAATTAGGAATAGTCAACGAAATCTTAATTCAACCCCCTTCTTAATATTTCTGAGGCCGCTTGTCCAACAAATCTTTCTTAACAAAATAATGTTGTAGAGCTAGTATTAAATCGTGTAAGCATAAGAGGGAGTTACGTTGATGTTGATCCATCGGGAGAAGACAATCACATTGATATCCATCAATTGTGTGAGCTATATGTTGATGTTGATCCTCCACTTTTAATGGCAATTGGAAAAATGTACAATCTGAGGTCAATCATACACCACAAGAAAATAGAGGATGATAATGCTAGAGTGGTGGTCGAAGAGGTTTTGATTCAAATGCTCACGTTCCTTTCCCTATTGAAGATGTGCAAATAGTGGGACAGGCCCCCTAATCATTTCATTCAGTGGCCGAGAAGACTCTCCAAGGCTATTACGACCAAGGTATCTGTAACTAATTATTTTTTAGTTGTAATGACTTAACTATGTCTGTTAAGATTGTTCTACCTTGCTTGATTAGGCTGTGGAGCGATGTAGCAAAGATGTTCCACACAAAAAGGTGGAACCTGAACTTGATCCACTTGAGCATTTATTGATGATAGCAAGTCAAAATAAGAATCCTATACAACTACCTTGGGATCCTAATGTACTAAGTAGGCCATCTTCAATGCCCTTTTATATCCATCAGAAACATCTTTTGGAAGTATATTTGGGTACAAAGGTGTTTAACATCTTGGTTATGCAACTATGATTGTCGTAAGTACATTTAATTTGTAAGTTTTTTATTAATTAAATAATAATTTAATATAATTAACATTTATTTCAATATTTTAGGTATACACATGACTTATGTACTAATAATGACAAGATTGCAAATGTTTTATGGATTCATAGACCTGCAACTAATTCAAAATGTCGGGAACACGAAAAATGATGTTCAGACCCATTTGCTAAATAAAGTGCACAAAGACAAAAACAGAATGTTACCTAACACCTTACTTGCATTCGTAGTTCATGTTTACAACTTATTTCAAATTATGTATCACTAGTCACTAATTTTTCTTGAATAATGCAAGAGTCACTAGTAATTGTTGATTATCTGTCATAAGCAAAATAATGTGGTGGTATTGTGTTCATTACCCAAAAAGAGGATTAACCAAGAAATAAAAAGCAAAGTTGAATCCTAAGATTTTTTCTCCTAAAACTTTTGTTTTCTCATGTTGACTACTCTAAAACCTATAATGCAATTCACATGACTATTTGTATATGTTAGAGCTATGGATGGATATCAGAGAATGGTGGGTTTGGGTTCAACAAATAGAAAGAAGCCTATATGGATTTTCCCTCGTGTAAGTAGTTTATAAATTGACGAACAATTAAAATTTTAAAGTTACTTAAATAGTTACTAATTATATTCAAATTTGATCTTCTTTTGTAGTGTCAAACACAACCTAAGAATTATGAGTGTGAATATTATGTCATGACACATATTCTCAAAATTGTCTCTGACAATATTGTTCCTTCATGGAAACATGTAATTAATGAACTTTTCAACAAATTAAATTAAATGTTTTTTTGTTTTAGTTCATGAACTAACATTTTATCATGTTTTTTTAAATTGTAGAACTTTGACAATTTGGGTCCAATGCTTGATGAGGATATTGCTAACATCTCACAATGTTGGACAACTTTGTTTTTTGAAATTTTAGATTTATTTGTTTAGAATTTTTTTCTATGTTAATACATATATGCTAAGCTTCAATGAGTACTTTTTGGTGTTATATGTTAACACGTATATATGGTTGTGATGAACTTATTTGTGTTGTTTATATTATGTAAAGTTTGAGTAATGCATGTTTAGAATATTTGACTATAATTTGTTTGGAATGTATTTGATGCTTAATTGTATTGTTAAGAAAATACATTATAACTTGTGATGAACTTGTTTGCTTGTGGTATGTATGTGATTGTGGTGGTGACTGTTTTACAGGGGCAAATGAATAAAAATGCAGCTCAAATTCAAAAAGAAAATAATACTTTTAAGATCTGTTAATACCAAAACAGATGTAGAAAGTTTTTTATATTGGATTGTGCAATAATCGATGTAAAACATGAACTTTTTAGATCAGTTAATGAAACAACCGATGTAAAACTTTTACATTAGTTATAAGGTAAAATCGATCTAAAACAGGTGTTTTTAGATCAGTTAATCACAGAGCCGATGTAAAAGGTTTAACTTTTACATTGATTATAAGAAAAATCAATGTAAAAAGGGTGTCTTTTAAACCAATCTCAACATTTGATATCACTTTTAAGATTGGTTGTATGGAAACCAATTTTAAAAGGTGACTTTTAACAATGGTTAAAGTCTAATGTAAAAGGTTGGACTTTCTATGTCGCATGCATACTCATCAACCATACACCCAATGTAAAATGTCATTTTTAACTAATGTAAAAAAGCATTTTCTGTAATATGATATTTAATGACTCTCTCTCCTGATTTTGTAGTTTTCAATAAATTTTAACCAATTAGGGAGAGTGTGTTTGAAGAAGTGTGATAAAGAGTGTTTATAGAACTCCAAATATTTGCATAAACTATTGAATACAAGAGAAATGTTAGGAAGACACTCTCTAAAACAATTTTTTTATCTACAACACTATTTTATTAATTGAAATTTATTGGAAATAAAAAATTTAGTGGGTCCAACATCTCATCTAATGATTATCTCTGTTATTTTGTAGTTTTGTAGTTTTCAGTAAAATTTAACCAATAAAAGATGGTGCATTAAATGGAGTGTGTTAGAGTGTGTTCATAGCACTTTTCTTGAATACACATATAATAAGGCAAAGCATAACCATCAATCTAGAAAGGCTTATCCATTTTGCACTAAATAATCAAGAGGGCAAGTTATCCATTTTTCTACTGTGAGAGCAACATGACAATTTGTAACTTGTAACACATTACGTAAGGAGACATTTATAATTTTATAAATATTGTCCAACAATTGAATATGTCTCACCACTTTATACCAATTTTTTTCAACCCGCATTATCTTTCTGCATTTTGTGTTTTTGTATTAAAATATTGGGTTGCTTTGTTGGCTCAATATTCTAATTATTGAAAAATTGTATAAAGTCACATTCACTTTACTAATTGTTGTTAAATGTTTTCAACAATTTTGTATCGCAGCCATATTTATATGTTAATGTATCTCATCACATTTTGATTAGTTTATTCTACACATGCATGTAGGGGTCATATTAGAGCTATCAATCTTGAACAAGAATACATAGAAACTTAATTCAATTTTCATCACTAACCTTTGCTTTGATTGGCCTATCGGTTTGAAATTCCCAATCCATGATATAGTTATAGTTTACCAATGATGTTGCCATCCTAACCACTAGTGTCACCTTTGGCCTTACTTCTGTAACCTACCACCATAGCATGAATCAAAAATAAAGTTTAGAGATAAAATCCATTGAGCTATATGAAGTGCAAGGCATCTTTGTTCATGATTAATGAGTTGGCAACAAGAAAATAGTCAAAATTCATAATTTTATGAATGGCTATAATTAAAAACCAACAACAATATGGATTTTAATAGTAAGTTTGAATTAACAGTTGAAAGATATAAGGTTGGTTTAGTGATTAAGAAATAAGAGAAGAAAGAAAAGATCATGGTTTCAATCCCTTTTGTTAACAAAAAAAATGACAAACTAATAATTAATATTTGCTAATAAAAAATAACATCTTTAAAATTTTCATGATTGCAAAAGCTATATTTAATAGCTTTTAGCTTGAATTTAATATTTCATAACGTGAAACCCAATACACACTTTAGTATGAGGTTGGCATGAGTGAAATGCTTACCTTGAGGTCAATGATGGGGTAGTTACCTATCACCACACAATGTCACTAGCATAACTCTAAAAAATGCAAATCATGTTTGGTTGAAGATGTGGTGTTCCATCAGAAGAGGCAAACATGAAATCCATGTAGTAAGCATTTCTTGGACAATCATTGCAACCCAAAATACTTCTATGGGATCCATGTAAGGCACGAATAGCTCAGAAGTGAATCCTTTGTACATGACACTTCTTAACTTTGATGAGTCAGGGTCCCTCACCTATGATGCCCAGATACGATACGTATCTGATATGACGATACAATTATTTTAAAAATATATGGGATACGATACATATAAGATACATATTTAGAAATATATAAAAATTCATAAAACATGATAAATATATAAAAAAATATTCAATTCAAAAATAAAAAATACTTCTTGAACATTAAGTCATTGTCCATTGTCATCATAAATTACATTCTATTATTTACATATAGGAATAATACTATCAATCTCATTCCTTTCTTAAAATCATTCATAAAGAGAACAATTTTCATTTTTGGTTCATTGATGGAAAATGTTTTTGTATTATACATACTTACATGTTTCATGCAGTTGTATTGAATTTTCATAAAATTCTTTAAAAGCTTAGATACGTCACTGATACACGTATCAATTAAGTATTTAAAGAGTGTTGGCATTAGATGCATGAAGCAAATTGAATTATCGGTGCTTCATAGATTTAGATACTTCACCGATATACATATCTGTGAAGTATCCAAGAGTATCAGTATCAAACATGAATATGTGAAACAAATTGAAGTATCAATGCTTCATAAGTCCCTTACCTTGGCTTGTGAAATGATGGTCTAAGCTCTTGGGTTAGGCCTCAGATGGAATTCTCAATTTGCCCATTTCACCAAGTGCCCATCAATTATAAAGCTTGGACCTTTCGGTTGCTCCAAGGATATTGGATTCAACATCCTTAACTCTCTATTAAGCTTTTGAATGGAGCAATGGTATTTAGTAGTACTAGTATTGTTAATTCCTTTGGCCACAGGGATGTTCTGCCCATTATTTGAAACAACCAGTACCTCTTTTTTATGCATGTCAACCAAGGCACTGAAACCTTCAACTGGTTTCATGTAAAAATTCACAATGCCTTCCTTTGAATAGCATTTCACCTTAATCAACCTCTTGTTCTCCTCCACTGGTGTCCCAAACCAGCTTGAAAAGATTGGCAAGCACATCAGGTTTGCTAAATTTATGTCGTGTTTAGGCTTTTTTGTTTGACAAATGTTAATTGTTAATATTGTTAGTTTTTTGTTAACAGGGGAGATCAAACCTGTGACCTTTCCTTTCTTCCTTTCCATCTTAACCATCCAACCCACCTTATATCTCCTCTACGCCGCATTTAGTGAATGAGTTGTTCAACTCAGGGCATCTGAGGGGAACTTCTAGTACTCCCACCAGGTCCATTAAGGTTATAGTACGGTACCCCGAAGCTAAGTTTGGTTTCATGGATAGTCACCAGGTCGGTTTTGGGGTCCACAATGAGCTCGCGAAAGATGTCATCGTCGACCACTACCATGGATGCCTTCCTAGGCAAAGGTGGATCACCCTTCTTCCATTTGAGGACTAGTTGTTTTTCTGGTTCTTCCAGGACAACATATTTAATAGTGTAACTGAATGGGGACTTGAAGAAAGGGTGGTTAGAGAGGATGGTTCTGTTCTTGTTGAATTCATGGATGGTTAGAGGGTCAAGAGAGTGTTCGGGAATGATAATCTCAGAATATTCATGGTGTAATTGGTTGTGATATATGGAAAATGATGTAAGGTGAAGCCAAGCGACTAGTAAAACTAGTGCAACACTAATTGGAAGAACAAGCAAGAAGGGCCGCAATTTTTTGACCTCCATGGATATAGTTTAAGGGTAGTAATAGTATAATTTCTTTTGAAGTGTAATTATTTTGAGACCAGAGATGAAAGCTTCATGTGAATATGGTCAGAATTGAAATTGAAAGTTTGTGGAGTCCTACCACTTGCAAGATGATTGAGAAAATTTGGATCCAACCCAGTGTCTACAACAATGATATTTGAAAATTAAAATCAATTATAACTATGTGCCAATACTTGATAATTGATATACTACATAGTACTAGCCAGTAATTAACATCATCTTGTAGAAACGAACAGGCCTTGCACACACAAGCAAACACTTGCAAATAAATGGATTATCATTTAATTCTACAAATTAAAATGAAAGATTGATAAAAGAAAATTATATAGAGATATAAGAAGTGTATTGTTAGCATTGAATACTACAAATAAAGGATTTCATGAAGATTATTTAGGGCCTTCCATGATGGTTTATAACTATCGTGGAATCCACCATCTTAGAAAGTCCATCGCTTTCCATGACAATTTTTAAATTGTCATAAAACATGAATTTTTATGACGATTTTTAAAAACTGATGTGGAATTTATTTCATTTTTACAATAAAAGTCTTATTTGCATCTATTTTTACATTTATTTTCTTAAAAATCGTCATGGAAAATTGAATTTCAACTAGTATTGGTGTTTTGAGGGCTTCATTGAAATCATTTTCATGGAGGAAGACGAGACCGGTGACGAGCCTCAGTGTGGCGTTGTTTCCGATAACGAAATTGACAAACCATTCCTTGAGACTCACGATGGTGGAATCCTATGAGATTTTGAGGAGGGATGTGAGATTAGATGAGAGGGGAGACAAGAAATTGAAATCGAGGGTTTTCTTTTTCTATCAATAAATTTACGATACCTTGGTGTTGGGGAGGAGAAATAGAGGGCGAGGAGTTTGATGGCTTAAGGAGATGTGGGAGTGTCGTCTTGGATCTCAGAGATGACGAACTGGGTTTGGTCGAGGGCGATTTAGCAGCGGTGGACAAGAGTATGACAAAGTCACAGTGGATGATGTAGTAGCTGGTTCAAACCCATGTTGAATTGACAACAAGCATCTGACTGTATTCCTTGATAAGCTCCACACGAATGATGTTGACGAAAAAGAAAGGAGAAAGTCTTCACATGAATAGAGCTTCAAAACTGAAACAATGTTGTGACGGCAGAAAGGGATCGAAGGTGAAGACAGAGATGCCATCATGACAAACTACTCCCTGGATCTGGTTGTCCAACACCAGATCTGGTATTTTCAACCCCAGATCTATTTAGCCAAGGTGAGGATGATGGCTTCCACGGCGGTGTGGGATGGAAGGAGAGAGGGCACGAGAGATAGGTCTGAGAGCGTGAGAGAGAATGAGAGAGTGAGACTGAGAGAGTGTGACAATAATGAAACATTTGATTTCTATTGATTTTAAAGATGATTTTTGAAAAACCTTCATGGAACACTAGATTTCTATGATCGTTTTCTAAAAACCATCATTGAGCACTTGATTTCCATGAAGGTTTTTATAAAACTGTCATTAAAAAGTTTCAATTATTTAAAAATATGCCATTGCATTTTGAACGACGATGGTTTTGGAAGAATCGTCTTAGAGTTAACGTCATTGAAGATCATTTTTGTAGTAATGATTCTTCACCAAAAGTCAATTTTTCTTTTAGCAAATGTGACATTCATGATTATAGAATTGGAATTGGACTACATTTAATGAAGAGTAACATCACCTTTGCTCTAGGAAACAAATAGATCTTTCTGGGTGATTCTCTAGGAGAATTAGTTTATTGCTTCTTTATGTTTACCTTAGCAAATAAATTGTCAGAGCCATCAACATCCACATCTAGGTAATATATGATAAAATGGTCATGGATTACACCAATAATGTTTTCACTCAAAAGAATTCCATAAAGATATTCTTGGTTAAGGACTTGGTTCATGCTCTCATAGGTATTCTCATACCACTCTATCCAACCTACATTAGACAAATGCATTAGCTTGATAGTAGCATAAACTATTGAATAAAAATGTGTTAGCAATAGAAACCAAAATTCTAAAGAGTATGAGAGAAATCACACACATATACACAAACACAAGAGATTTAACGAGGTTCGGCAAGTGTGCCTACCTCTTGAAGAGCATAGCACTATTTCTATTTCTTATTCATAAACAATAGGGTTACATCACAATATATAATATTATGCATACCGCGGGCTTTACCCGTACCCCCAACCCATTTTATAACCCAACAACAGGTTGTCTTTACACTCTACTCTATCATTTTGCCTAGCCCATAAAATATGAGTCCTGCACAACAATCTCCACCGTAGCGAATATTTAACCCCATGGAAGATAAATAATAAATCCACCTTGGTCTCTTGGGTTGGGGTGCTATCACATCTAGCACTCAGCAAAATTCAACAAGTCCAAGCAATGCTTAAACTTATCAATTGTGACTGCCTTGCTTAACATATCAGCTACATTCTCTGAAGTGTGAACCTTCCTAAGCAAAATCTAACCAGATGTCATAAATTACGTGATCTTATCGAACCTCACATCAATATGCTTGGTTTTAGCATGATACACTTGATTCTTTGCCAATTAAATAACACTCTGTGAATGTATGAATACATGAATTTTGATGATGCCAAAGAAGAATCAAACAAGGCCGCTTCAAAGGATAAAAATTTGCTTCAAGATTAATTCAAGAATGCTTCAACAAACAAAGCCTTGTTTCAAGATTCACTAAAGATTAAGCCTTGCCTCAAAACAAAGGGTTTCAAAGTCATGCAAGGCTCTGGTAATTGATTACCAGGAAGTGTAATCGATTACCAGAAGGAAAGAATGAAAAGAGCTATTGAAAAGGGTTTTGAATTTGAATTTTGAACATGTAATTGATTACCATTTGTTTGTAATCGATTACCAGCAACAGAACTTTGGAAATTCAAATTCAAAAGTCATAACCCTTCAAATTATAACTGTGTAATTGATTACACAAACATTGTAATCGATTACCAGTGGAGAGTTTTCAGAAAATCTGCCAACAGTCACATCTTTTGATTGGATTTGTGAATGGCCATCAAAGGCCTATAAATAGGTGACTTGGGCACGAATTTTATGAGAGAGTTTTGCTGGTCCAAAATGTCTTATCCTCTCAAAAGAAAATGAGAGATATTCCAAGAGAACTTCATTGCCAAATGCTCTCTCAAGAACTCTTGGGCAAACACTTGCAAATCCATTAAGAGTTCATCCATGGATCTTCATTGTAATAATCTTCTCTTGAAGAGAGAATTCTTCTTCCATTCTTCTTACTCAATGAGATTGATTAAGGGACTGAGAGTCTCTTAAGTTGTAAGGATTCCTAAACACAAGGGATGGGTTGTTCCTGTGTGGTTCAGACTTTGTAAAGGATTTTACAAAGATAGTGGAAATCTCAAGTGGGTTGCTTGAGTATTGGACATAGGCATGGAATTTTCCGAACCAGTATAAAACTGTGTTTGCATTCTCTCTTCCCTTATCTTATTTATTTTGTTGCAATCAATTGTGTCTTGCATGTTTAAAGAACATTATTAAATTGATTGCTGCTTCTTCAGCATTCTAAGCCTATCTCTTTTAGAAGGGGGTTAAAAGTTTGTTAGTGGAAAATTAATTTACCCCTTCGAAAGTTATTAAGGCCACAAGGTCCAACACACTCTAGCTATCACAATGCAACTAAACTCCACCTTGCTTAATGCCCAACTCCTTCACTAGCCTTACAAACCACACAACTTCCTTGCTAGCCTCTACTACCGCCATATACTCGGCTTCAGTTGTTGACATTGCCACAAGAGATTGAATAATGGACTTCTAACAAACAGGCCCACTTGTAAGAGTGAAGACATACCCTATTGTAGACCTTCTGTCATCCAAATCACCAAGATAGTCACAACCCACATATCCTGCAACTAAAGGATCACCCTGTTGACTACCAAACATAATACCATGACATAAACTTGCAGACTTGGCTTATAGCATGTGCCAAATCTGGTCTAGTGCACACCATAGCATATTTCAAGCAACCAACTACATTTGCTTAGGGAACCTTTGACATGTACTCCGCCTTAGCATGTGTCTTAAGACATTGATCTACAAAAAGCTTAAAGTGTTTAGCCAATGAAGCAATCATAGGCTTTGTATTGCTCATGTTGAACTTGTCTAGCACCTTCTTAACATAACCTTGCTATGAGAGTCATAACTGTCTAGATTTCCTATCCTTGTGGATCTCCATCCTAAGAATCTTCTTGGCAAGACCCAAGTCCTTTATGTCAAACTCCTTGCTTAACAGTGATTTCAACTCATTCACATCACACAAATGGTTACTAGCAATCAGCGTATCATCAACATATAGTAGAAAAATAAAAGACCTATCATCAAGGATTCTCACATAAACACAGCAATCATACTCACATCGCTTGTAGCCAATCCGAAGCATGTAGGAATCAAACCATTTGTACCATTGGCTAAGAGACTACTTCAATCAATACAAAGACCTGTCAACTTACAAATCTGCTGATCCAATCCACCTCTACTGAACCCTTATGGTTGCTCCATTCAATAGTGCGATGATCTGTATCTTTGATAAGATTGTACTCCTGATGCAGTCCACCTAGACTCATAGATTTAGGCGCAAGTGTAGGGTGTAGCCTCAAGTCTTGGATTGCACGGTTCTGCCCTCTTAGGAATCACTGTCAGGTGCTCTAGGTCCACTTGAACCTCCATGGAGTTAAGGGAAGCTCTATCAGACACTGGCATAGTTGTATCAACTATCTTTGGCAACATGGATTGCTTTTCAAACACTGCATCCTTGTTGATCACCATCTTCTTAGAAATTGGATCCCAAAACTTAAACCCTTTCACACCTTTGGAATAACCTACGAAAACACACTTTTTCGACTTTGGAACAAGTTTAGATCTCTCATCATTGGATATATGCACAAAAGCAAGACACCCAAATATTCTCAAATTATTAAAATCAACAGGGTTACCTGTCCAAACTTCGTATGCAACTTTCCTATCCAATGATGCTTGTGGTGATCAATTAAGTAGGTAACGTGTCATATTCATCGCTTCTGACCAAAAACCTTTAGAAAGGCCAACTTGCAACCTTAGACATGGGACCCTTTCAATAAGATAACTATTCATTCTCTTTACAACACCATTCTGCTGTGGTGTTTTCCACATTGAGAAATGTCATTGTACGCTATGTTCCTCACAAATTTTTTGGATCCATGAGTTAATGTATTTTATACCATTATCAGACCCCAAGTACCTGATCTTTTTATTTGTCTGGTTCTCCTCCTCAGCTTTAGACCATTTAAACTTTTCAAATACTTCAGATTTCTTTTTTATGAAGCACACCCAAACCTTTCAAGAAAAATCATCAATGAATGTCCCAAAATAGTGAGAACCACCCAAGGATGAATCTCTAGCAGGACTCCACAAATCAGTATGCACATAATCTAGAATCCCCTTGGTGGTATGTTTCACAACTTTCAACTACACTCTAGTCTATTTCCCAAGCACATAGTACTCACACAAGTCTAACTTGTAACTCTAAACTCCTTTCAAGAGTCCTCGCTTATGAAGCTCTACCATCCCATGTTCAATGAGATGACCCAAATGCAAGTGCCACAATTTGGTAACATCGTTATTAGACTCAACAGATGCAACTCAACTTACAACTATGCTCCTCAACAGTCTGTAAAAGTTTCTTACAGTCTGTTATGCTTTCATCACAGTCAACGCCCTCTTACACACTTTGAGGGTATCTCAATCTCCATTCGTTTTGTAGCTAAAACCATTGGCCTATAAGGTACCAAATGAGATCAAATTCTTCCTTAATTAAGGGACATGTTGAACATCACACAATATTCTCGCTCCACTACCATAATTGGTTGACCTGTATGTGGTGAAACCATTCCCTGTTATGAGTCATATGGTAAAAACATCCAGAATAATGAATCCATACATTTGTCAACTAACTGCATAAACTAGAAAGAACATCTCTTGCACTGTAGTAGACATCTCCTTCAGTGTAGTAGTCTGAATCATCAATCTCTGCCACATTTGCTAAGTGAAATCTCTCTTCACCAGATTTCTTCAACTCTAGACAATCCCTCTTGAAATGCCCCTTCTAGTTTCATGTGTAGCACTTTATTATTTTCTTGTGTTCTCTAGACTTGAACTTCTTTCTCTGTCTACCACTAGAACCCTTGCCTTGTGTTTTTCGATGTTCTTATTTTCCCTTCACATACAGATCATCGCCTTGCATACTCTCCACTACATTCTGTCTCTGTTGAGAGTGAGACATAAGTGCAACATGTATCATCTCTAGAATGATTGAGTCTTTCTCGTATGTTAAGGTTATGACCAAATGTTTGTAAGAAGAAGGCAAAGAACACAGTAGAATACATGCCTTATCCTCATCCTCAACCTTTACATTTAGCCTTGTCAGATCATTGACAATTTGATTGAAGGCATTCACGTGTTGTTGGAGATTCGAATCCTCCTACATCTTCAACCCATACAATTTTTGCTTCATATACAATTTATTCGTCAATGATATTGACACGTATTGACTCTCCAATTTCTCCCATACCTCCCCAGAAGACTTCAACTCCATCACGTGATAAAGGACCTAGTCTGCCAAATACAAGCGCATGGTTGTTGCAACCCTTTCTTGCAACTCCTCCCAATCCAAAGCCTCCATATTATTAGGCTTTGATTTGCGTAGCACCTTTAAAAGACCTTGTAGTGCCAACAAATCCTTAACTCGCCTTGCAGTAATATGAAATTTCCACTTCCATTGAACTTCTCCACTTCGAATTTTGCCCTTGACTTAAGTGCCATCTGATACCAGCTGTTAGCAGTAGCAATCGGAATTCTAAAAGGTATGAGAGAAATCTCACACACATACGCAAACACAAGAGTTTTAATGAGGTTCGCCAAGTATGCCTACATTCTTGGAAACAAAGCAAATGCTTCTATTTCTTATTCATAAACAATAGGGTTACCTCAATATATATAATATTACACATACCATGGACTTTACCAACACTTCCAACTCACTTTGTAACCCAACAATATGAGTCATGCACAACAAAAATGCAATAAGACAAAGCATGCATGACCATCAATCTAGAAAGGTCATTCATATATCTTACCCTAAACCATCAATCTCTAGTGCAAATTGTCCATTTTTCTATTACGAGAACAACATAATTTATAACTAATAGCAAACTGCAGAAGGGAGACATTATTGAAAAATTTGCAGAAAGTTGTTGTCACTTGACTAATTAATGTTAAATGTTATCAGGAAATTTGGATTGCAGCCATACTTTATATGTTAAGTTATCACATCACTTCTTGATTACTTTACTATAAAAAATGTTTTCGAGAAGTTTGAATTGTAGTCGTACTTGATTAGTTTATTATACACATGACTGAAGAGGTTATTGGCACTTATTGTAGAAATCTATGCAAATCTGAACCAAGACGGCTAACACCATGAGTGAGAGAGAAACTTCTCTTGGAAGCTCAAGAAAAAAAATTAAAACTGATTCTATATTAATCAATCAAACAAAGATAAAAAAAAAAGTAGTCTTTTATATACTTGTTTACTGCACTGTAGAAGTAAAACTAATTCTCTAACCGTCTAAACTAATTTTCTAATCAAGTATTGGCTATCTAAAAAACTGAAAATATAACACTAACATCCCCCTCAAGCTGCAATGTGGATACAAAAAGTTGAAATGGACTAGGAGGAAGTGGGTTAGTATGGATGTCTACCAAGTGAGAATTATTTGACCCAACACCAACAAAAGACACAAAGATGTTAATTATTCATAATCAACCATGTATAACAAAAAAAAGCAGAGTTTAAGATTTGATGATATAAATTAGTAACCAATAACGGTTAACACTAGTGGTAGAAACTTGTGTCTATTAATCAAGTGGTCCAGAATTCGAATCTTAGTTGGTCGTTAGGTATGAAATAAAGAGTGTTGAGAGGAAAATACTCATCTTGTGTACGCTCGAGGTCCTTGACAAAGATTAGTCTCCACTTTCGACGAGACTACTTCGTACCAATACTATGGTAAGAAAAAAAATGATATTAATTAGTAAAAACTAAAAAACCAAGAACAAGATAGAAAAGCTATATAAGAGATTGATAAGAGGAAGGAAATAGAGAGATGAAGAAAACAAGAACTCACCAGTTTTCCTCTTGCAATCCCAAGTTGTGAGGTATGTATGAATGGGGATTTTTTTTATAACCTTGAAATGGTGGTATTGAAAATCCAATGAAATTAATAATAGAAGAACAAAAATGAGAAACGAAAGCAAGGAATTCTCTCTAAGTGTGGATCTTGATCTTGAGCATTCTTGGAAGCCAACCATTCTTGTTAAGCATAATGTCTTCCATCTTTTACTAAACCAAGAAGACATGGAGCAGAAACAACCACTAGAAGTTATACGGTGTTGGAACAGTAAAGAATCATTCAAGCCTGAATATGCATGGTACTTCATTGTACCAACATATTATGTGTTCTGAAACTGTCGTCGATGCTACCAAATTCCATAATTGTTCATGTAGAGAAGGCAACTTAATGATCTTTTCATTAATTATTTGAGAGTTACATATATAGGAGTATAAATAGATACAAGAGATCAACAAGTAAAGCTGGAGATTATGAGATTTGAATTTGACGATATAAACTAACAGAAACTGATCCGCACAAGATAATTACAGAAAGATAAAATCCAATCCTAGCTAGGTAGTTATAAATCCAATATTTCACAAGTGTAAAAATTTTTCACATTATCAATTAATAAATTATTGATTATAATTAGATAATATTGTAAAATTATTAAATATATCTTACATAATAATTTGGTATTAGATGACAATGTAAAAATTATTTATATTATTAGTGTATTTAAATTAACGTTTGAACATTCAATGCATGCAATTCAATTGGCAACACACATTGAGTTTGTGAGAAAGAATTTGTGTTTGATCTTCACAAAACAAACTCTTGGAGAGAGAAGAGCTTAAACTTAACTAAGCCTCCGAAGGAGTTTGAGTATGAGATTCACTATAACAAAAGGGTAATGTTCTTTACTTGGTCATATGACAAACCTCACAAAGATCATTGGCATTATTACAAACAAAAGGGAAAGTTCTTTTCATAGCATAGGGTGTCCTAATCACAAGGTCACAATCAAACTTGGTCACAATATTTATAGAATAGGGTTGAGCAAACAACATACTTGGAGGACTTATATGATATAACCTTGACTTCAGGTCAGTGGCACCAATCATCTTGAAGGTGTTCAACTCCTGGATTTGACAAGATGAACTAGAAAATGTTCGAGTGCAATGAAGAGATCAGGAAGGTTTGGATACTGGGATAATGATATGAAGAGTAAGCCACAACAAGTGGATACTACAAGCAAACCCAAGAGGAAAATATCAGCACAAAAGTATTTAGTAGATTATAATTGATCAAGTCTGTTATTAGTAATTAGACCGAGTGGGCTAGGGAGACATGTTGTCTGCCACCATTCCCTATTAGCACTAGTATTCTGTTATGGTTTCTGTTAGGAGAATATTCTAGTAACTTTTATGTTAGAAGTTTGTTAGTGATCTGCTACTTCTACTGTCCAAGTTCTATATATAGGATGATTAGTGTAATAAAGGATATAGGAAAATAATATTAAGTTTTCTTTCATTGTTTGGCTAAGGGAGGCCCTTCCTTGTCCTCAAATTCCAGGAATCATAGTTTCAAGGTTCTGAGAACATACCATTTTGGTGCACTATAGCCGATTCCTCACATTCCAAATCTCACTTGGATCATCTTGAAGAGGTCATTGCCAAGCTAACCTTGAATTAGCTTTCGTTAACAACTACCTAGAACTCCATGACTCTTAAGCTTGGCGAGCTTTGGCAGAAAATGGCGAATCTCGAATCTCACCCACCATCTCTGGAATCATCCTTTGCTCCACCATGCATTCCTTCTCCTCCACTTAACCCTCACCGGTTGAAATTGGAGGTTCTGCATTTTGATGGCGTAGATCCTTTGGAGTGGATCTTTAAGATTACTCAATTCTTTGAGTATTATTCCACTCCAAAGCTTGAACGCCTTACAAATGCATCATTCTACATGGACGGGCCAGCGCTGGTGCGGTTCCGGTGGATGTCGTGAAATGGTCAATTGGTGTCATGGTCGGGGTTTCTACAAGCGTTGGAGACCCGCTTTGCACCATCTCAATATGAAGACCTAACAGGTGCCCTGTTCAAGTTGACACAAAAGGGCTCTATTGTTGATTACCTTTTTGAGTTTGAAGCACTCGTAAATCGCATAGTTGGACTTCCCTTTCCATTTCTCTTGAGTTGCCTCATTTCAGGGTTGTCTTCAATAGTCCGATGAGAAGTCCAGGCGCTGCAACCCTTGTCTCTGATTCAGGTCGTGGGTTTATCTAGCCTGCAAGAGGAAAAGTTTTGTGATCTTCATCGTCTTCTTCGCTGCAAGACCAATAGCTTCAATCCTCAACCCCCTTCATCCTTACATTTCCCTACTTACCCGCGCCTACTTCCACCCATCTCCCTTTCTTCCCCAGCAACCAAGAACTCACCCCCTCCTTCCCTTAAATGATTATCACCTGAGGAACTAGCCAATCACCGTGAAAAAGGCTTGTGTTTTAATCGTGATGAAAAATATCACTGCGGCCACAAGTGTGCATCCAAGGTTTTCTTTCTTATTGCTGAAGAAGATGATGAAGCCCAGATGGACCCTTCCTTGGTGGACCTTCAACCCAAACCGCTTGATGAAGTGGGTTTTCCCCAGGCCCAGATCAGCCTTCACACCCTCTCGGGTCATCTAGCGCCAGAGACCCTTCGCTTAGTGGGCCAAATTGCACAATGAGAAGTGGTAATATTAGTTGATGGAGGTAGCACCCATAACTTTGTACGCGCTCTGGACCTCCATTCTCGGCCCACGACACCACTGCGGGTCATGGTGGGAAATGGCCATGAAATTGAATGTTCCTATTTGTGTGAATAGGTACCTATGCACGTTTAGGGCCATGTTTTGTTGTTGAACTCCATGTCTTACCCCTTTGCGGTGCTGATTTGGTTCTCGGTGTCCAATGGTTGAAGACCTTGGGACCCGTATTGACGGACTTCAATGACCTCACCATGAAGTTCCTCTGTTCCAGTCGAGTTATGGAGCTAAAAGAAGACAGTGATTTAGAACTTCGTTCAATCACTCCACCCCAGCTTCGTCGCCTGGTCCGAAAATAGGGAACTAGTGGACTTTTCCACATTCAATTACTACCCACAAAACTTCCTTCAACCCAAATGACCAAGCCCTCTGACGTTACCCTTAAAATAGCCTCACTCCTAGCCAAATTCGAATTCCTTTTCACAAAGCCCACTTCCCTACCTCCTTCTTGGCACACTAACCACCACATTCATTTGCTTCCTGTCACAGAACTAGTCAATGTAAGACCGTATAGGTACCCACACTTTCAGAAGTAGGAGATTGAATAACAAGTCGAATTGATGCTTCAGCAAGGTCTCATTCGTCCGAGTACCAGTCCATTTTCATCTTCGGTGTTACTAGTCAAGAAAAGGGATGGAATCTAGCGCTTTTGTATGGATTATCGTGCTCTCAACACAATCACAGTGAAGGATTGATTTCTGATCCCCGCCATTAATGAATTGCTAGATGAATTAGGCGGCACATGCTAGTTTTCTAAACTCGACCTGTTTAAAGGGTATCGTTAGATTCTTATGGACGAAGAGGATATCGAAAAAACCACTTTCAGAATTCATCACAATCACTTCAAATTTTGGGTGATGCCATTTGGTTTATGCAATGCACCCTCATCGTTTCATGCGACAATGAACACCGTTTTTAAACCATACCTTTGTCGCTTTATTATTGTGTTCTTTGATGATATTTTGATCTATAGTCGCACTTTGGAATATCATGTTCTACACCTGGAACAAGCATTTTAGGTACTTCTAGAAGGAAAGTTCTTCCTAAAGTTATCCAAGTGTTCCTTCGGTCAAACGCAAGTGGAATATTTGGGTCATATGGTCTCATCACAAGGAGTAGAACTGGTCTCTTCAAAAATACAAGCTACACGACAATGGCCATTTCCTAAATCCTTCAAGGCCCTGCATAGGTTTTTGGGTCTCACAGGGTTTTATCGGCGCTTCATCTAGCAACACTTTTAACTACCTTGTTAATCCGCGACAATTTTGAATGGCCTTCCTCGGCCCTACTTGCCTTCAACCAATTGATGATGCCAATTTTGTCTACCCCTGTGTTACTACGACTTGACTTCTTAATTCTGTTTGTCCTTGAAATGGATGCTTCCAACATTGCCATGGGTGTCATGTTATCTTAGAAGAGGCATCCCATAGCCTTCTTCAACAAGACTTTTAGCCCCAAACTATTACAAGCTTCTACTTATGTTAAAGAATTGGCCGCCATCACTGCCGCCGTGAAGAAATGGAGACAATACCTCCTTGGCCATCACTTTACAATTCTTACAGACCATCGAAGCCTCAAGGAGTTAATTACTCAGGTTATGCAAACCCCTGAACAACAATTATATTTAGCCAGACTCATTGGGTATGATTATTCTATCCAATTTCTTTCCGGGAACACTAATGTCATCACTGATGCCCTATCATGAATTCCCACAACTTAGACTAGTGCCTTTCTCTTATTATCAATGCCTAATTTTGTGTTCCTGGAGGAACTCAAGAGTGAACTGGCCAAACACCCTGTATTCATAGAGCTCCAACAGAACCTTCTGCACCACCCTAAGAATTATCCTGACTACAACATTACTCCGGATTTGATTATGCACCAAGGGCGTATTTGGTTACCCGCAGAATTCAAATTCATTCCTTTAAAAATTACAGAGTTTCATTCAACCCCTATGAGAGGTCACATGGGAGTCATGAAAACTTTGGTATGACTCCGTGATAATTTCACTTGGAATGGAATGTGAAACTATGTTCAGACATTTATTACGGCATGTCTTGACTGCCAGCATACAAAGTATGATACCAGGAGGCCTGCTAGGTTGCTATGTCTTTTATCAGTGACGTCGCGACCATGGGAGTACCTCTCCTTGGATTTTATTGTGGGGCTACTGGCATATCATGGTCACACCATAATATTAGTTGTTGTCAACCGTTTTTCTAAGGGAATTCACTTAGGTATGTTGCCTTCTCAGTATACTACACATATTGTCACAACGCTCTTCATGAACATTGTCGGAAAGCTTCATGGCATGCCTAACAGTTTGGTATCGGACCACGACCTACTGTTCATTAGAAATTTTTAGCAAGAACTATTTCGATTATGTGGTACCCAGCTTCGCATGAGTTCTACATATTAGCCCCAGTTCGATGGACAAACAGAGATGTTAAACCGTGTCATCAAATAATATTTATGTGCCTTCATGCACAGTAAGCCAACTTCATGGGGAAAATTCTTAAATTGGGCTGAATGGTCCTATAATACTTCTCAGCATTCAGGAACATGGGTTTTTCCTTATGAGATCACTTATGGAAAGAAATCACTCACAATTCCTCAATATGTTACAAGGATGTCAAAAGTGGAGGCTATGGATGATTTTCTGGCTAACCGAGAGGTCGTTTTTGGTATATTTCAAAAGAAGTTGTAGAAAGCCTAGGAGGTTATGAAACGATCAACTGATGTAAAGCACAAAGACATTGTTTTTAAGTGTGGTGATTGGGTGATGGTCAAATTAAGACTTCACAGGCAATCATTTGTTTCAAACACCACACATTCCAAGCTCGCAAAGAGGTTTTATGGTCCTTATCAGATTGTTGAGCAGATTGGTAAGGTTGCTTACAAATTGGATCTGCCTATAGGGTCTCGCATTCACCTTGTCTTTCATTGTTCCATCCTTAAGCCATTTAAGCAAACTTCCCCTTGTATGCCATTACCTTTACCTGCTAATGCTGGCAATAACAAACCTCTTATTTCACCTGTTACTGTTGTTAGTACCAAATGGGATTATGTGTCCTCACCTCCCAGGCTGTTGGTGCTTGTGCAATGCGAAGGTATGTCCCCAGATGATGCCATGTGGGAAAACTGGGATCAGCTTAAGCTTTACTTCAACCTTGAGGACAAGGTCGTTTTGGATGTCGCGGGGAATGATATGAAGAGTAAACCACAACAAGTGGATACTACAAGCAAACCCAAGAGGAACATATCAGCACCAAAGTATTTAGCAGATTATAATTGATTAAGTCTATTATTAGTAATTAGACCGAGTGGGCTAGGGAGACATGTTGTCTACCACCATTTCCTATTAGCACTAATATGGTTTCTGTTAGGAGAATATTCTAGTAACTTTTCTGCTAGGGGTTTGTTAGTGGTCTGCTACTTCTATCATCCAAGTTCTATACATAGGATGATTAGTGCAATAAAGGATATAGGAAAATAATATTCAGTTTTCTTTCATTGTTTGGATAAGGGAGGCCCTTCCTGGTCTTCGAATTCTAGGAACCATAGTTTCAAGGTTGTGAGAACATACTAGATAACATTGAAGATAAAACTTTGTATATATTATGCTAATTGATATGATCATTATCTCTATTCTCTAATTGTTGGAATGAGATCACAAAATAAGGAATCTCACAGCTACATGATGGAATGGGTCTGAAATTTTCCAACTCTTCCGATAAACAACCTTTCAGATGTGTGAAATAATTAGACAATGATAGAGACATCACCTTTCTTGAACAAGTAATTAGAGCATAACCACAAGGGTTACTTACTAGTTGTTTACAAATACTATAATTTATATTCATTCCTGCGATTTAATTAGTGACTCACTAGTCAGGCCAATGACTTATTGACCTAGTAGTCTTATTGAATCAATGACAGATTCAATTTTAATAACAGTAATTATATCCTAGTGCTTTTAAATTTTTATCAGTATGTTATATCCTAGTACTAGATAATGAGAGCAATTAGAATCAAATGAGGGACTAAACTCACCCATATCTTATAAGATGGATTGAACTATGGAGAAAGACAAACACCTACTTTTTGCACACTATTTTTCTAATTTACAATGAATAAAAAATTTCAATATATGCAATTGCATTACGTAGCTCAGATCCTTGAACAAGTGCTCATCAGTCCTCACACTTTTTTTCTGATGAGACAAGCACAAACTTTATTATAATATGATTAAAAATATATATAAACAACTATCAATTACATAATATACAAGACAACATCTTGTGAAAAAAACTTTTGAATTGTGCAGCCGTATGGGGTCTAGCAAAATGAACAATTTCAGATCCATCAATTCTGCTACTTTGGTTTGCTTTCTCACACTCATTCAAGAATGTTCCAAATGCATCTTCGCAGTATTTCACTGCCTCCAAAACAGTTAAGTTCTCCGTAATTAGCTTGTTGTGGTATATACTCTTATTATGATCCACATTTAGAGTTGCGGCCATATATATCAAATCTTCTTGAAATCCACTCAATTGTGTTTGTTCTTCAGCAGCAGCCTCTCGCAGTTTGACTGGGTCGGGCAATTTCACTGAAATTCGTAGAAATAATCAAAAGAAAGAATTTGTACATTATTTATATGTGTTTCATATTAGTCATTTTGCTAAAGATATAATTTGAAAGTATAGTTTGAATAATGTTAAAACTGAACTTTATTTTTGTAAAAGAGAAAATATTCTAAGCATTTAGAGTGTAAAATATTTATATATTGAAGAATAATAAATTATCAAGATAAATTTATTGATTTTCATTATAATTATTTATAATATTTTAAAATTCATATTAATGATGAATCTTGATTGATTTGTAGTATGAAACTTTTTACACTTCGAGTACATAATTATTAAATTTTTTATAAACTACCAGTTCTTTGTGTTTTCTAGTATTATTGTACTATATTATTCAATAAAAACATAAAAATATATTTTTTTAATAAGTAAATCAAATATTATTAGGGTGTGCGTTTTTTTTATTTTAATATATTTTATAAATTATTAAAAGATACATTCTTATTTTATTTCTTGTTTTCAAACTTTTGCATGAAGATGATGATCTCAAAAGAACTTGTTTTTACTATTTCACGAAAATTTGAAAGTTAAAAATAATTATAAAATAAAGTAATTAAAATATTTATAATTATTAATAACAAGAATTAAAACACCATAATTATATTAATTACTGGCTGCTCACGCCCCTATAGTTAATAATATAACAAAAAAAACCTTTCAAAGTGAAAATTATAATATAAATATCAAAATTCAAGCAATTTTTATTTAAATTTTTATTTTTCAAGAGAGTGTACACATGTTAAAATAATTTCTATTCATAGATGGATAAAGCAAATGCAAATTATAAATTTACCCACACGAGTTAATATACATAGTTTATGTTCAATAAAACTAAAAAGTTAATTGAAAGTTATTTAATAGCTCAAAACAGAAAAACTAATTTATTAATTTATAAGTGTTTGTTAAAACTAATTATTAAACATGTAAAATGATTGAGAAATAATGAAATCATTATTTATTTAAAAATAATAAGCAAGAAATAAATATATTAAGGATAAACAAAGAAGAAAATATAAAAAAAACTAGAAGTTAAAAATTTACATTTTAAAAAATATTACATCGTGTTTATAAAATAATCAAAATTAGCAAAAAAAATTATTTATTGAACCATCAAATAAATTTTTCTGTTAATAAAAAAATTAAAAATAAACTAAAATATCTTTGTAAAATATAACCATCATACTAGAAAGAAAAAGGGAAGAAAAGAAGATGGAGATTTCACCTGGACAATCAGTACGTGGGGTGCTTAGAGATAAGAGATCTTCGGGTGTTCCAGCTCATGCATGACCCTTTGACAATAACTGAGGTAGATTGAATATTTTCTTAACAGTTGCTGGTATTGATATGAAAGCTCATACTGTGATGTTGGGAATGGCCCCGAAGGTTCGTGCAACACTACATACAACATAGCTACTTAATTAATTATTACTCCCTCCGTTTATGTTAAAATTTTCAATTTTATTTGTGAAGGATGTATATTTATGTTTTAGAATTTTTTATTTATTTATTGGAATCAAACATAGTGTAAAAAAAGTTTACAATAACTTATAACACTATTCAATCAATTGAATTATAGTCATTTAATAATATTTTAAAAATTTAAATATGAATTAATATTTTTTCAATATATCCTAATTTAATTAAGTTAAGACGAAAAAATAATTAATGATGTATTTGTAACGTTTAATTTTTACAATATTTGTGTAGTCTAAGTATTTAGAGTAATTTAGAAGGGAAAAAAAATCACCCCATCAAATATTGCATGAGGCATCTAAAGCACGAGAATGGGCACAAGAACCTCTATTTTCACTTGGATTTTTAAAAAATTAATAATTAAGTAAATATAACTTTGATTGCTTTTTTGTTAATTATTAAGTTCATCAGAAAAAAAAGACTTGAATTAATGTGGAGTTTGATTTGGAGATAACTAAATTTTGGTCAAAAATTATTTTTCTCGAACTTAAATAGTATTTAAATAATTCAACTTTAAGAGTGAATAATGAAACTTTTTGTGTTCAATTATTTATGCTTAATTGCTTGATTATATAACATTGATTGTGATTGCTTATATAAACAACTTTTATGAAAAAAAATTATAAGAATGATATTTTCATGTTTTGATTAACTCTAAGAATCAACATAATACACAACTATTTTGTAGTTGCTCTTAAGAGTGAATATTGAAATTTAATACATATTGATTAAGTAAATTAATTACGTGTGCCTATTTTGAATTCATTCCACTTCTTAATGTAAAAAGCATAAACCAAAAAGAAGAATAAGTATTTTAGTATTTTTACATACTGTGTTAATTCTTTTATGGGACCAACAAATTAACTTAATTTCCATTTATCTTCACATATATTTATTTTGAGTCATATTCAGACACAATCAACTATATGTTCATCAATCATACATATGCATACCTTTTCCTGCCTCAAACAATGGAGAAACAATGATGGTAGGAACCCAACACCAAGTCTATCAAACTTAAACTTGAATGGTTCAGGACCAGCAATGCCATCTGGGCTAGGTACTCCATCCAAAGGGATTGGTACGTGGTCATAAAACCCTCCATGCTCATCGTATGTAATCACAACCAACATTTCATTCCATTGTAAACTAGCTCTTAGTGCCTCATAAACTTCTTTCACAAATTTTTGGCCCTCGCCAACATCATGATATGGATGATCATCATTGGCTGGTAGTGATAACAAGTCAAAAGTATCTTTGCTCAATAACCACGTAGTTTGGCAATTTCCCTTCTTTGCAGTGTTTCTTGAACTTTAATTCGAATTGATGAAAGTTGTCTAAGTATTTCAGTTTTCTAAGATTTCTGAAATTGGCGAAATTAAAGATTTATTTATCCACTGAATATGTGTGAAAAAAGGACACAATAGTACTAAATCTTTATTGAAGCACAAAATACAACATATTTTTCATACAAAAGACAATCTATGTTTATTCATGTTTTCTCTCCCTATTTTCTTTGCTTTCATTCAAATAATTAAACCAATAGAATTGTGTACCATCTACCTAAGCCTAATTATGAAAAACCATGCAAGTTCTCATGTGTACCATTCAAGCGTACGTATAGCAAGAACTGATGAGCACAGAGTTGTGTACCATATCTATTGAGTACACCAAATATACGTATTTGTTTTTAGTTGAGAAGATTAATTTATCCCTGCCTTCTTAATTAAGAGTTAAAACCCTATCTGAGACGAGATCGTGATAAAATAAAACAAAACTTAATTTGTTAAACTGATTAATTTTTTTAATGACTATTTGAAAGGAACAAATTTTTTTTAAGTTCAAATGTGAACCAACTAATATGAATGCTAGCCACTTTACATTATCTTTTTCATCTATAATATAAGAAACGTTGGTTATGTCAATGTAATTAAAGAGGTACGTACGTACATTCGGAATATATAAAATATAAAATAACCAGTTAATAGAAAAAATATAAAATAATCAATTTTCGAATCTACATCTGCATCTACATAATGAATTGCATATGTGTGAGTCACTGATCAGTCGTGTCATTTTTTCTACACAATTTGGGTTGGTTTATTTTATGGAAATAGAGATTAGGATGATGGCAATTAAGTGACTGACCTATAAAACAGAGTAGATGGCGGGTACTGATAATATATTCCAAAACTGAACCCATTTTCGTCCAAAGAATCGAATATAGTCTTCTGCGTTCAGAGATTATTCAATATGATTCTCATATTTAGAACATTACTTATATAATTTATTTATTTTAGGATTTATTTAGGAAAGATAGAAACAATATTTGAATTTTTTTTCTTAATTTTACAAAAAAAAATTCATTACTTTCTGTCTCTTAATTGAATGAATTGTTGTATATATTTATAGGATAATTACGGTTTATCTCTCTTTAGTTAATCTTTCTTTCCTGATTAGATAGGGAGAATCTGATTTCCTTGTCTGCACCGCTAATTGAGGAAGAATCTAGAGTTCAGCTATGTTTCTTAAGAAAACAAAGAGTTCAGCTATGTTAATTATTTGTTTTCCTAAATATTATTTATTATTAGGAAAACATATTTAGAAAAAAATATAAAGTTTTCATAAAAAGTAAATAGTGAAAAACAATAGTACTTTCTCAAAAATTAAAAGGAATATAGTTTTTAAAAAAATTATAAAAGAATCATCATATCGTCAATTTAAATTTTTGTTTCGGAATTTCCGAAAACAACATATCCACCAGAGATTCGTATTAATTTACTCATCTTTGATTAGAGAAGAAGGAGTGAGATTTACGGATTAAACTCCATTAGCATCAAAAGAAAATTTGAGAATAATTAGCACAGGAGAAAGGAGACAACTTGTGAAGAAATAGAGGGAGATCCAAAGTATATATATATATATATATATATATATATATATATTGTTGATTGGTAATTGATATAGGTTTTACAATTTCAAATTATCTTTCTTTTCACTTTTTCTAGAAATAGAATTACGTGACTCATACTTACCTTGAGGGAGAGTTTAACCACGCTAATATAGTAGCATCCAATTGCTTATATATATTTTCTTAATAGTATGATTTGATGGAGAAATTTAATAGGGTAATTCAATTTTTTAAAGGATTTTAATTAATTTTCAGTGAAATAAGATTTTTAGATAAAAAAATTTGAAAAGAAATTAAAATTTCAGTATTTTGTTCAGGTATTTTAATTAAGTTAAATATTAGGATTTCAAATTCTTTCACAAAATGAAAGAATTTGAAATTCTTTTGTGAACAAGAACATGTTCTCTCGCACCTTCATCATTTTCAATCGTTTCTCCCTCTTCTCTCTCTTGCAACACTTAGGATACGACACCTTGGTGAGCTCCGCCAGCACCGTCTCGGGCTTCTTGACATGCACGACGAGATCGGAGCCGTGCGTTTGGAGGCTGCGACGGAGGTCGGAGACGGAATGGATGAGGAAGGCGGCGCGATAGGGGCCGGTCTTGTCAAAGTCAGGTGCCGACTTGCTGTAGTTGGAGGGGTCGAAGCAGTAGACGCGAAGGACGAAGAGGGAGTCGTTGTTGGCGACAGTGAGGCGCTCATTGTCGAGGAGGCGGAGGTCATTGCAGAACCAGACGAGGGCGGCAACGTTGGAAAGGTCGCGAGGGAGAGAGGGGCGTGGAGGGAATTGGCGGAGATGGTGGATCTGAAGGAGAAGGAGTGGTGGTGGAGAGAGAAAGGTCTGTGAGGGATGATGATAGGGTTGGGACTTTGAGCTTGCTTGGTTGAAGGGTGGTTGATGGGATGTTCTTGGGTTGGACGAAGGGGAAAATAGTGGAGAGAGAGTGTGGTTGCTTCATGCTCTTTCTCTGCTTCGGAATTCATTTTGGTTAACTCAACTCAAAGCTCTTCTTGGCTTATGCCTTATATGCTATGTGGCTTCCATGGATTATACCATTATCATGTTTTTTTATTTTTATATTTTTCATTTCATTTTTTAGTCTTATATATAGATTAATTTTCATTTTTAAAATTGTTGAAGCGTATTTATTTTAAGTTTCTTCTTGTTAAATTATTATTATTTTATTTTCTAAAATTACTAAAATAAATTTTTTTATAACTAATTTTGCTTCTTTTTTTTCATTACAGGCTCAATCCTGTAATAAAAAATTGAAACAATTTGTTTTTCTCCATTTTTATTCAAATATAAAATTGTGACGGTAATAAAAAATTTAATAGGCTCAATTTTTTAAATTGTTTCAATCCTGTTTTTATAACTAATTTTGTTTCTTTTTTTTATTACAAGCTCAATCTTGTTTTTACTAAAAAACTATTTTATTCAAATAAAATTTTAAAAAAAATAATGCATTTGATTAATTTATCAAAATAAGAAATTTTGAAAATGAAGAAATTTAATTTCTTTATACAAACACAAAATTTTGAAAATGAAGAAATTTAATTTTTTTTATCCAAATACGGAATTTTAAAAATGAAAGAATTTAAATTGAAACATTTGAAATTCTTAAAATATAAAATTCTTTAGAATTTTAAATTCCCTCATCCAAACACACTCTAAGTAAGAATATTTATAATTTAACCCAAGTTAAAAAAACGTATACTAATTGGGAACAAGGTCTGCACTTGGAACACAAAAAGTAATTGTTGAAGTTAGGAGAAATATGCTAAAATAGAAATACAAATCGTGTAAGGGAAAGTAAAAAAGGAAGTGGAAGTGATTATGTTGGGACTTTTAGGTGACTCAAAGTAGTTTTGGCTGAATTACATTTTTCTTCTTCTTGCAAGAGTAATAATTCCTCATCTATCTAGCATTTTCATACCCAATGAAAAAATAAAGGAGAAACTGTTGATGCACATACTTTTGCCAATCCTCATGTAAGTTAAGAACTTTGGGAGTAAAAAACAAAAACCTCATAAGAAACGACACATGAATAAATAAAATAAGTAAATTCTTTATATATATACTGCTGCTTTTTATTTTACTTTTATTTTCTATTGTCATTTTCAATATATATTTTAGAATCTCAATATGTGAAAAAGTTTGTCAAGGAGCTAGAAAAGAGGTGAGTTCATTTTCCATTAAATTATGGATTTAGTCTAGTGTGAATGTTAAAGATTGCTTATATTAATTATCATTTAAAAATTTGTAGCAAATTAAAATAATTTGTGACAAGAAGATCGAAACAAAGTTAATAAGGATCCTTATCATCTTAAGCATCTAATTTATGAAGGAGAAACCCTTGAATGCTTGCAAGGTGGCCATGTTAGTGCTTTTTAGCATGTGTTCTATGGCATATGTAGTGCAGTAACTATGAAAGATATTGACTAAGGTTAAAATTTTCACATGATCTGAGTTTGTTCATTTTTGTTTCAAGTGGCTTTATTTAGCATTCCAACTAGGTTGTCACCCTAATCGAAAAAGATCCTCTGCAACTACCCAACGAGACTTTAATGAAAATAGACACAAAGCAACATGGGAAACTAGGTCAAAACCCATACTAAAGTGATGTAATCCTATCCCTCAAGGGCATTGGATAGAAGATTCCAAGAAGATTAGGTCAGAGATGCAAGAGAATGCCCTAGGGTTCTCATGAGTCTTAGGGTAGATTTCAGGCCTATGAGCTAAGTATGAGCCTACTTATTTTTGTACATATTAGACTAAAGTTTCATTATTTTTGGGCCTTGTATTTAGGGCTCCATAATGTAAGTAGGGCACCCTAGAAATGGATTTTTCATCCCTTGTATTTTAGGGCATCTAGACTAGTTTTTGTATTAGGGGTATTTTTGTAATTTCACATGCATTAAGTGAATATTTGATGTGTGTTGGGAAATAAATTTAATTGAATTAGGAGTAACTCAATCCAATTAAATTTTAGAGGGGGAGGTGATCATTTGCTTGCTACACCCCATTGCTACATCATATAGTCACACTTTGTGCATGTCCTTCATGCTTTACATGTCTCATGACACATAAACACACTTAGTGTAGAATCTTGGACTTGATCTTAGATTAGTGGACTAAAACGTAGCTAAAATTCACTAATCATAATTAGTGAAATTTTGGCTCCACAAATTCAATTTCAAATTCAAGTGAAATTTGAATAGAAATTCAAATTTTCCTTCAATTTTGTGTGACATTTAGGCTATAAATAGAGGTCATGTGCGTACATTTTTTCAACTTTAATCATTTGAGAATTACACTTCAAAGTTTAGACCTCATTTGAGGCACAAAATTTCGTTCTCCTTCCCTCCCTCTCCCCCCTACTCATCTTCTCCTACCTTCAAGCTCTTATCCATGACTTCCTATGGTGGTGAGTTTGTTCTTAATTCATCTTCTCCTTGAAGTGGCATCTCCAATCATCTTTCTTCCATGTTCATTTTGATGTCATTGATCTCCAAGAAGCAAAGGACTCCATCGATGAAGAAGATCTAAGTCCTACAAGCTCCACATGGAGCTACATCATTAAGAAGAGTAAATCTATATTGAGGCAGCCCCATAAAATCACAGGCAAAATAATGAGAGCAAAAAGAATGGACTAAAAGAGGTAGGAAAAGGCTATGTTAGTTGTTCCATCTATTTTGGAGCCTCCAAGGAACCAAAATAGGGTTAGAAAAAGTTTAAATCACTAAGCTTGAATCACATTGTCAAATGACTTCCTTAATGGAAGGCACTTTGGAGGGATGACCTTAGACATTGAAAGCTTTGAGCACACTGAATACCTCAATAGAACTGCCCATGCAACCCGTATCCAAGTTGCTAGCCAAAGAAACTTGAGAAAATAAAAATAGAAGATTTAATTTGCTGAATGGTTGGCGAAGAATCATGGAAGTGAAGACGATTCCTACAATGCTAGACACTAACAATAACAAAAATGATAGCAGTAAATCTCACTGTCTTGAGTTGGGCATTACATCTCCTATGAAAGAGAACCAAAAGAGAGTGAAAGGTCGACCAATCCAAGGAACATCTCAGCAAGTAAGAGAACCCATTTCTGAAAATAACCACAACCTTGCAGCGGAGGATGATATGCTCCAGAGTTTTAGCATCTTCAAGGCAAAGACTGCACACGGAGACAGTGATGCAACGTCTCTTTTGGAGTTGATCGTCGGTGGGCATTTTACCATGCAAAATCCCACATAAGAGGAATGACTTGGCTCGAAGGATAGTAGAGTTCTAGATTTAGGAAAATCATCTGGACACAAGACCAAGCTATTGAGAAAGAAAAGAGAATGCCTCATGAAGGATGAGCAAGTCATTGGTTGAGTGGGGCCACACCAGATGGAATGTGTAGAGTTTCAAGCCAGATAAGGTGCATGCATATTTGGAATTAAATTTTTATTACTAAGGTTTATGTAGCTTAAGTGTAAAGTGAAAGATTGTATTTTACTAGATAAACCTTAGTTGAATGGATGCATTGTAAGTTGTTTTTGTTTCAACTTCCAAGAGAACTTATTTATTATAGTTGGTGACAATCTTCACTATAAATAGAGAAAAGATTTAGTGGACAAATAACACATATATGTAGAGAGAATGTGTGAGAAGAGAGATTGTGAAACAAAGTCACTTTGTTGAAAGAAAAATGTCTTTGTATGAAAGTGTTATCATTTCTTGTAACCATTGAGTGGGGTACTCAGGTTTGTAGAGTGATACATTATTTGGGGTGGGTTACAATCTTATAATCATTCTTGTGATAAGAAAATATTTTTGACACGATTCTGTGTACGTAGACAAGAGGTGCCAAACCACGTTAAATCCTTGTGTTTATTATTATTTTTCCTATGGTATAATCTTTGTATATGTTCTCACGATCTTTTGTGTGTGGAAGTAATTTTATTTGAGAGTGTTGATTACTGAACAGAATGTTCTAACTATGACGTTTGATAAAGTGACTAACATTAGCTTAAACCAAGGTAAGGATATTAGGTGGAAGATTCAGCTTCTTAGCAATAGGAAGATCTAACCACTGTCCCTCCATAAGTGAATCAAGGTCCCATCCCCAATCTTCCAAGATGTTTCTTTCCTAACCAAAGGGATGAAATGATTAAAAACTTGCCAAAGCAAAGACCTTGTAGACAACATCAAAGCTGGGTTTTAGGAGCATATTCCTTAGGAACATGGCCCACTGATTGTTGGAAGACATCATATTCTATGAGAGGATCAACATAGCAGCATCATTCAGCTTGCACAAGGAATTAATCCCAAGACCTCGAAGGTTTACAGACTTGATCCCAAGAAACTATAACCAACTTCCTCAGATTGCCTTTTCTATAATAAAATCTATAATCCAGTAGTCCAGCTCTTTTAGAAGAGATATTGACCAATTATATATAAATAAAGAAACTATAGCAAATCATACCATAGATAACAGACTGCACCAATTGGACACACCCCATAACAAATAGAAGTTGACCCTTCCAAAAGGAAAGCTTAATTTGTATTTTGTCCACGATGGGGAAAAGATGCGACTTCCTAAGGATGCCTTTGAAAATCAGGACACCGAGACAAAGGAAAGGTAGAGATCTCCTTGATGTGCCTTAGCTTGCGTGCAAGGGAAAAACCCAACCAACTTGCCATTGACCATAAAAGAGAGTTTTGCTGAATGAAGAATCACCTTAATCCACTTACAGAATGTTTCATCAAAACCAAATGTCTGAAGAACCATGAAGTCCCAATCCACAGTGTCAAAAGCCTTTTTTATATCCAACTTAAGCGCAATATTACTTCCAAAAGTTTTATGGTCCAACATATTGACAACTTCCAAGATGATGGTGATAATCTCAAAATATTTCCATCTTTTACAAATCCACGTTGCTCAAAGGAGATGAGGCAGGGCACAATCATAGGAAGCCTATCAACAATGATTTTGGATATAATTTTGAAGTGGAAGTTTGTTAAGTCTAGTCCTGGCTCTACATTTCATCTCATAAAAGTATAAAACCTTAAACTTTAGTAACAAGAAATTCCCGAAGGATGAAATTAATTAGATGGCTGATATATATTACAAAATAAATACATGTTTTTTTTATTCAACATAGATTCCATGAATAGCCAGTACATGCCAGCACGTACGTGTTTCTGGCAGGATTTATATATAATGTAAAATGTGTGCAAGCTTGATTAATTATCGATTACATGTTATACAAGACAGCACATTGTAAAAGAAATTTTTGGAATCGGGTGGTGCACTACTACATCCATCAGCACAATCGACAATTTCAGACTCATCAGCACCATTTTGCTTTGCCTTCTCACACTCATTCAAGAATGTATTGAATGCATCTTCAACATATTTAACTGCGTCCGGAACACTCATGTTCTCAGTTAACTTGTCGGGGTATATACTCTTTCTATGATCCCCATTCAGAGTTGCTGCCATTTGTACCAATTCTTCTTGAAATTCACTCAACTTGGCCTTTTCTTGAGCAGGAGCTTCTCGTAGTTTTACAGGTTCAGGCAATTTCACTGCAAAAATTAGAAATTTAAATTGTCATTAATACTACTATATGTCAATTAAGGAAACAATAATCTGTCCATTCTAAGTGAGTATATTACTAGACAAGGTGTACATATATAGGTATATACATGCATGTAATATTTATTTTAGTTAAAATAACTCCGGAAAATGGTGCATGTATTGATCCTTTAAACTAAAACTCATAATCATGATTACATGATCTGCTACTACTATAGAGTAATGTGAAATAAATTGAATCCATTTAAAACTATAAAAGAATATTTGAATGAAGAGAAATTATGTATGTAAAATTGCACTCTTATATTAATGAATCTCATTTATATATAATTTCATATTTTCTAATAAATTCTTATTAATTATAGAGAATGCATATTAGAGATCGAGTAGTGTACTCTTAATACTCATCTTTAATGAATCCATGACAAAGTTTCACGTAAATGTTAAATTTTAAGGACAAATGCATCTTCTCACTCAATAAAAGAAATGTTTTTTTTTCTTCTATAAATTAAAGAGGAGTTGTTTATTGTGTAACCTATGACGTACATGGTAGGATAACATTAAATACAATAATTACTTGTAAAAAAAAGTATATATTGAATAATTTTAATGTGCCAAATACAAATATTAAAAATAAAAAAGTATATGCCAATATAATACATTAATTAACAAGTATTTTTTTTAAAGGGAGTAATATTAACCACTGTTTACCTGTAGGGAGGGAAATCAGGTAATAAGTTAAGATCAATTCATAAAAAAACAAAGGAAATATAGGATATATTTGATTCATTAAAAATTATGATATTAAATAAAATAAATATGTTTGTTTCACGTTTGATTTGAGAAAAATGATTAGGACACAACATAAATCAAGCCAAAGATAAAACCTCTAATTAATTTTTGTTACTCAAAAAATCATGAGATAATTTTTTGTCTCAACTAGAAAGTATTAAAAAAAACTTAAATCCTTACCTCTCTCTTTAACTAAAAAAACATAATAACTAATCAATGTGATCATTTTATAAAGGAAATATCCGATTTTTTTAATTCTAATCTCTTTTTATATTTCAATAAACACATTAAATTAGATATAAATAATCTTAATTATTTTAATAAATGTTATATTATTTTACTTGTGCTGTATATTATTCATCAAACAATGTATATAATAAAAAAAATTTCCTATAACTTGTATCGTTCCTCTACGTTATTCTTTTTGTTCAGTATTTTAGTGTGTATCAAACACACCATGATTTCTAATGTATAGGCAGATAAACATTAGAAACACGTAATACAACAATTAAACTTAGTAGAGACAAAAAGGAAAGACAAAAGATAGATATTTGACCTGGACAATCAGTTCTTGGGCTGCTTCTAGTTAAAAGACCTTCAAATGTTCCAGCCCATGCATCTCTTTTTGTTAGAAATTCAGGTAAATTGAATATTTTCTTCACAGTTGCTGGTATAGAAGAATGCTCGTATTGTGATGTTGGGGATGGTCCCGAAGGTCCGTGTAACACTATACAACATTTTATTAGTGATTGAAATGTATTTAGTATATTTAAAATATGAAAAACCATTTAATGAAGATTTTATAAATAATTAAATATGTCATGAAGTACATTAAATATTTTAAAACCAATATTTTTAATGAGCTCGATCATTGACAAAACCCTATTATTAATTACTGATATTACAGTTTTATGGTATAATATGTTCACAATTATTTCTATGTAAAACTTTACATTAAAATAAAGCAAAACATTCATTTTGATTATGTCATGCAATACTATAGAATATGCGTGGTCTAAAAAGAGAAAATATTCCTGGTTATATATGAATAAAAAAAAAAAGCCTGGTTAGATTCAAACAGGAAATCGAAATAATTGGAATTTTTTTAAGTTAGCTCAGGTTCACAGCCTAGCTATATGCCGTAACATGTTTTCAGAATGAATTTTATACCATATTTTTGTTCATATAGATCTACAGCATGGGTTAATTTTATATAATCTTAATTTATACAGATATTAAACTTTGAATCGTCTTAAAATAAATAGAGTTATAGGCATGTTATCATGCATAGGTCAATGCACCATATGAACCGAAGTTCATAAGATCGATAATACATATAAAAAAGAAATCTTAAGGAATTAGTATATAAAAAATTATTCAAAATTGTCAACTCTCCCTCCCCCTCCCCCTCTTTCCCTCTCTCTCTTCCCATGATTAGACAACAAAATTTATGTTTTAAGTTAATTCATTTGGTTCCTAAATGTGTAAACAAGTAATAATTTAATTTTTGGAAGAATAATTGTTTTTATTTAGTCCCCGAATTGAATATGTAAATTAAAAATGCGATCATTATGTCATGTTGTTAAATTTGCATGATATTATTTTGTCTATAAAGATCATGTTCAAGAATTAATTTGTAACTTACCTAAAAAAAAGAATTCAATTGTATCATATGATAATTATTGCACTTTTTTTCCATATTCAAAGTTGAAGCATCATCCTAATTATTATTATTATGTATGTACATATATGCATGCATCCTATTCTCACCTGTGCCTGGCTCAATCCATGGAGAAACAATGATGGCTGGAATCCTCACACCAAGTCTATCAAACTGAAACTTGAATGGTTCAGGGCCCACAATATCATCTGGACTAGGCACTCCTTCCACAGGGGTTGGCACGTGATCATAAAACCCTCCATGCTCATCGTATACAATCACAAACAATGTTTCATTCCATTGTGGGCTACCTCTTAGTGCCTCATACACTTCTTTCACAAACTTTTGACCCTCCGAAACATCATGAGATGGGTGATCATCGTTCCCTGGTATTGATAACAAGTCAAAAAATCTTTGCTCAATCACCACGTAGTTTGGTAATTTCCCTTCTTTGCAATGCTTTTTGAACAAATCGAATGGACGGAAGTTATCTACGTATTTCAGTTTCCTAAGATTCCTGGGAAAAATTATTAGAATAATTTGTCAAGAAAATATACATGAATAACAAACTAACACTAATATATACATGAGACGGATCTAGAGGAGGCAGGCACGGGACCTAGCCTCCGTTCTTTTGAACTTCTCATGTCATTAGAAAAAAAAAAAAAAAACTTACGATTTGTAGTGGTTTAGAAAAAATTAGGAAAAAATTCATGTGATAATTAACTTTAATAAAAAATTTATATGATATACGTAAATAAATAATTTGATAGATAGATATGAATGGGTTACATTTAAAATCATTAAATTACAATTTTCTATTGCCTAAAAAAGTCATTAATTTATAATAGCATAATTTTTTTATATGTAAAAATAAAAAATAGTATCAAAAAGTTTATAATAATTTAGACACTTTATCCGATCAATTGACTTAAACTTTTTTTCTTAACATACTTAATTCAGAACGTAAAACTAATCAGAAGGATATAGGTAACAAACACAATCAACAATATTCAAGATCCATCTAATTTATTTAAAAAATGAAAATACCACACACACACACAAGCAAGCTAAGCTAACAAATCTAACAAATTCCATCGTAAAGAAAGAAAGAAAAAATCTAACAAATTACTTGTCATTACTTGAAAATAGTATACTAAGGTAATAAGTGTGGTAGTGGAACCAACCTATAGAAAAGGGTGGCGGGTGGAGACTGATAATAGATCCCAAAACTGAACCCATTTTCATCCAAAGAATCAAATATCGTCTTTTGAGGCAAACCCCCAATAAGCTTATTGGTGTCATTACTTGTCAACCCATGTGACGTGGCAGAATGCACATAGAGCCGGTTCGGTTGGGTCGAAGCGGGAACCGAAGCGAACCAACAGTCACAAACCGCATATTCCTTAACTAACTCTTTATAAACCGGAATTAAATCCGGTTTGAACCCATTCATTACCGTCTCCATCATCGTCGCCGTCGCATTCTTTGGCACTGCTTGCCTCCCGGCATTTTGGGCAAAGCCTTGCATGGTCGGTGGCAATTTCTTTGCCGTTGAGGCTTCGCTCCAAGGCTCTCCGAAGATTTGCTCGTAAATGTCTTGGATCGAGTGACCTGGGTCCGGGTCAACATAGACCGACTGGTCCGAGAATTGAACCAGATTCGAGTTGGGATTGGATGTGGAAATCGGGTTAGACTCTGAACCGGTGATACCGTTGATTTTCGGATCGAGGGACTTCATCCAACCGAGCATGTGGTCAAAGGAACGGTTTTCTTGAACCAAAACGACGATGGTTTTGATGGGGTAGCCAGCGTTGTTGGTGCTGGAATTTGAAGCCATTTTATTGAGTTTGGATTTACTTCTCAAATTGAGAATCGAACAAAAGTGAGTGTTGTGTGTATATATACACAGAGCAGCGCATTAATTGTATGGTGTTGTACAGTGGATGAAGCAACTTGCAAAGGTGGATAATCGATGAGCGGAGAAATGATATCAACAAGTTACGTGATTATTAAGTGCATCTGAAGGGATGAGTTTTATTTAATAAAAATAATTTGGTTAAAATATAATTTTAGTCTTCTTACTTTTTTAAATTTGTGATTTTATTTTTTTTATTTGTTAATTAAGATATTTTGTCTTTCACTCTTAAAAAAATTGTGATTTTAATTTTTCATTTTTTTATTGAAACATTTTGTTTTATATTTTTTAAAAAAATTCAATTTTAATTCTTAGGTCCTATTTGAACCCTTGATTTATATATTTTATAAACGTTGACTAACACTATCTATCTATTTATTATTTATATGAGAAATATTGTTTTGATTATTTAATTATTAACTAGTTCATTTTATTAAAAAATAATATATATATATATATATATATATATATATAAAATTAAGTCATAAATTGATAAAGTAGACTAAAATCATAATTTTTTTAAAAGTAATAGATGAAATATTTTAATTAAAAAATAGAAAATTAAAATCATGAATTTTTTAAATGTAGAATACAAAATATTTTAATTAAAAATAAGAGAACTATATAATCACATGTTAAAAAAAAGGAAACAAAAATTATATTTTATAGAAACACTTTTTTTAGAAGATATAAGATTTGTTTCTTAAAATAAGAAACAAAAAATATTTTTTTGAGCAAAAATAATTTTAAAAAACAATTAGAAAACAAAAAAATTATTTTATTATTAAAATAAATGTTTATTTCAACAAATAAATTTAAATAAACTGAAGCATGACAATAATATATTAAAAACTTAATTGCATCTTTTTAATTCTTAAGTATTGCGAATTTGCGATGTGTGCTTTTGTTAACTTAATTGTGTCAATGAAGTGCCTTTAATTTTAAAAAACAATGTGTCAATTGATTCTCTGAATTTTAGTTATTCATTTTCAATCACATCTCTCTATCCTAATTCTGTTCAATATTTAAGTCACTCATTTGCTAAAAAAGAATGACATTTCTTTTGTTATTGATAATTGTTAACCACAAGCATCATCAATACGACAATTACGTTAGTATCGGCAACATTTTAGGTCATTGTTCAAATATCATGTAATTTTAGTTTTTTTTAATATATAACTATGTTATTGATTAAAAGTATCACTCAATTATTTTTGTTGATAGAATAATTATGTTTATCTGAGAATTTAGTTGAATACCTTTAATAAAAAAAAAATTCAATTATATTTTTTTATTTATAATACTCGAACTTAAGATTCAGAATTGATTCAATAACACATAAGTTCTAAAATAAATTTTAAGAAAAAATTTATATTTTAAATGAGAGAATTATATATTAAACTTTTTTCCTAACATATGATCCTTTTTTAAGAAATTATGGTTTTTTTTTGTTTTTATAAAAACTAAAGGCAAATATTTTTTTTATTGGTGTACCTAAAACTTAACTTTTCATTGTTTTATCATTGGACCAACCGTGCTAAGATCTTACTTAAAAATATCAGCTTAAACAAATGATTTGCCAGTAATTATGTGCTTTTATTTGATACACTGTATTTATTCACTATAATGATGTTATATTCCATATTTGTCTCATTAGCTAATTGTGTTAAATACTAGCATTGAAACCGTGCACTGCACGGATTTTGAAAGAAAAGAAAAACAATAAAAGAATCCATAGCAAATTGAGTAATTTAATAAAATAAAATAAATCTCAAAAAACTATCCAGTTTAATAATGCTATTGTTTAGATAAAATAAAGATAAAAGGACTTGAGTGTAAGTAGAATAAAGCTTGAGAAACTCAATTAGCATAAATAGATAATATAAGAGAATATAATCACAATTATCATACCATTAAAAATATAATTAAGCCTAATGATAAGAATTTGATTTTGTATTGTCAAGGTAAAATTTATACGATCAATCTATAAAAAAACATTTTAAATATATAACGGTGTACGTATGTTTAAATCACAACATTGTTAATGTATCATAATTAAATTCAAATTATGATTTCAAAGAGTATATGTTATTGATATTCTTTTAGGTTTGGGTGGATAAGAAACATGAGGAAAGGAAGAAAGCATTATGGAGGTGGCCAATGGGTTGTTAAACTAGTTAGGGTAAATAGTCACTTTTATCTTTAAATGAATATAAAATTTAGTTTTTGATAGTGTAAAAAGTGCGATAAATATATTTTGTCGTTAACTTCCGTCCGTCAACATTAATAAAATAGCTTACGTGGCACAGAGAGATAAATTTGTCACTGAAATGATTGTGAACGAAATCATTTCTAATTGTCAGCATAGGGGTATATTTGTCATATAATATTTTTTTAACTTTTCATCTTCCCACCCGCTGACAAATGCGTCCTGGAAAGATAAAAATGTACAATTTAGTCCCCGAAAATGTAAAAAGTGTGACAAATATATCTAGATTGTATTAATTATTATACTTTTGAAAAATTTATAATGATTGCAACAAAATTTTGGAAAAGCTATATCACACCAATAAATGTTTGTGTCCGTTATATAGTTTTAAGCTTTATCAATAGTTGAGACATGCATAAAATATTACCAATGGAAATAAGTTTTTATTCCTTTGGCGAATTCTTCTTACTTTTCTTCGACTACAAAAAAAAAATCAATCTTTTGGTTGTTAACCATTGAATAAATGTTATCAACACAAAAAAAAAAGAATTTTTTTTACAATAAAACGATAAGAAAATCATTATTTCTGTTTAATCAAACATTATTTATTTGATTGTTTTTTAATAAATTTTTCATAATAAAATATGAAAGTCTATTAGTATATGCAATGACATCAAATTACAAATTATAAAAAAATTTATTGATTTTTAATTTTTTAAAATCATACACAATTATTTTTTTATTGACTGATCATTTAAAAAATCATAACCTTAAAAAATCATTCCAAAGGAGGTGAGTGTTTTTTACAAATTAAAAGTATCATTGTAATTGTAATTTTCCCTAAAAATCATTCATGAATCTAATTTAACTATAATGTTTTACAATAAATATTTTTTTACTTGAATCTTTCATCAAGCATGAGAGTGTAAAAAAATTATTTATAGTATATAGAATGAGTATTTTTTTTCTTTTAGACTCAATTTAATTTACAAGTTTATTAAAAAAAAAATTGTTGCAATCACTATAAATTTTATCAAATTATAATAATTAGTCACAATCTACTATTAACGTTTGGATATATTTGTTGCACTTTTTATACTTTTGGGGACTAAATTTTATATTTTCATCTTTTAAAGACGCATTTGTCAACAGGGTGGAAAGATGAAAAGTTAAAAAAATATTATATGATAAATATGTTCTTATGCTGACAATTAGAAATAATCAAGTTGACAATTATTTTAGTGATAAATTTATCTCTTTGTGTCATGTAGACTATTTTACTAACGATGACAGATGAAAAGTTAATAGTCAGTTATATTTGTCGCACTTTTTACATTTTTCAAAACTAAATTTTATATTTTTATCTTTCAAGAACACATTACTATATTCACGGATAAAAATGACTATTACCCAACTAATTATCTTATTTTGTTTTCAATGATTAATTATTAATTGCTTTTCGTTTGGAGATTACACGTGATAATGCCCGCGAATGAGTTGGCGGGCAAGTGGCAACATCATAATGATATTATTATTCAACAACAATCATGTTCGCCATTGAATTTTTGGATCAAATCATGCTCACCAATGATTCCACAAAGATTTTTTTTTAAAGAAAATGTGATAGAAGGGAGAGACATCCTAGTATTATTAGATACAGCGGTGATGACATGTTCGGCTCATTACTTAGAGAATTATATTACAGGTCTATTTTTTTTTTTTCTTTTGGAGTAAAAAGTTAACGTAAGCGTAAAGATTAAAGGATGAGGAAGTAATAAGTTTGAATCTCTTTATTTTTTTATCAGTCTTTTTTTTATGAGTTTCGAATATCTCTATTAATATAACTGATTAAATTACTTATTTGTGTGTTATAGTTTCATGATCCTTATTTTTTTGTTTTTATAATTTGAAAGTAATTTTTTTAATTCTTATAATTTACATTTTAATTATCTTTTAACTTTTATAATTTTGAAAATAGTTTTTTTAGTTTTTACAATCTGCATTTTAATTTTTTTTATTCCTTATAATTTAAGAGTGATTTTTTTAGTTCGTATATTTTATATTTTAATTTTTTTTTAATTTTTACCATCAAAATATGAATAATATTATCAATTGCAATTAACTACAAAAATATTAAATAATTCATAACTAATTTATCCAAAGATAATTTGTAATAAAAAAATAATTGATAATTTATAACTAATTTGTAGTTAATTATTTTTATATATTTTTTTGTAATAAAAACTAAAAGATAATTAAAATACAGATTATATGAACTAAAAATATCACTTTTAAATTATAAGAATTAAAAGAGAATTAAAATACAAATTATAAAGACTAAAAAAAATATTTTTAAACTACAAAAATTAAAAAAAAATTAAAAAAACAACTTTCAAATAACTAAAAGTATAAGAATCATAAAACGGAATCAAATAAATAATTTAATCATATAACTACTACTGATTGTTTATCAACGAAAAAATCTAAATAACAAGTAATTTTATTTAGTCACATCGATCACTTAACTCTCCTAGACACTAATTAAGGAATATTTCTTAAAATTACTTATCAAATGATATTTCCTAGCTAAACTTTGAATCACCAATTCTGGTCATATATATAATCAGTGTATTTTGATTTTGATCTTTGTATATTTGTTTTTCATCTTTTAAAAATCTAAAATCACTATTTTTTATTTCATGTCCATTTTAGCGACCCAGAAAAGAAGAAAAAATAGTGACACATGTTAACATGATTCTCTGTATTTCACATACTAGCTAGCAGATGTCATATATAAGATAATTACTTGATCGACCTTCTATATATTAAACAAATAAGTAGTTAATAAGTGACACATGATAATAGGATCCAAATTTTAAAATCAATAATTTCATATTTTCAAGGGACGAAAATCAGAGAATTGTCCTGTGGCTAAAATTAAAATACTTTTAAAAAATCAATGAAAAAACAATATTATTATTATTTTCAATAAGATACCAAAATTAGATGATTAACTCCGATTCATACTAAATATGAATTGAATCATAAGAAATATTTTGATAACACGTATTCTTTTTTTCAATAATATGTCACGATTCAAATAATTAATTGACCGAAAATAATTAATCACATATATCTGGATAGATACTGGCTGAAAATAACCCACAGAGATGTTAATATGAAGATAACGTGCATAGTACATGTTAGGGGCATTCGTGATATGGTTTGGTGTGGTTTTAATTTAAAATAAGTTAAAATAAAAAAAAATTAAGTATAATACGATTTGATTAGATTTAAATTAATTATAAAATTCAAATCAAATCAAAATTTTTGTAATTTGGTTTGATTTGATTTTTGTGGTTTAATTTAAAATTCTGTTAGTAAATTTAAGAAAATGCTTGAATAATAATCATTCAAACTTAGAATAATCATTCAACTTAAAAGTTAAAATAATATATAATGCTTGCCACCAAATTTCAACAATTGAACTTAAATAAAATAGTAAAACAACAAACATAAATTTGCTTACAACCATGAAAACTTAAAAAAGAAAAAAAACATAAATAATAGATGTGACTTAATTTGATTTGACTCAATTTAATTATATCCAACCATGAATTGAACCGCGATTTGAAAAATAAAAAAACTGAATAGATCCAATGACAATTGGTTTTTCTACTATTTTTGTCAATTTTTAACTATACGTTTGGCTTTTTTTTTTTTTTTATCAATTTTTAATTTTTTGTTGGATATTATGACTGTTATACAAAAATTGATGTCGTAAGTAAAGAGATAACATTTTTATAAATAATTGTATTCTCTTTAAAAAATATTTTACGGTTTTTGTATATATTATGCCATTTTAATTTTGAGATCCGAGTGTACAAGTTATGCCAACGAATTATACCCGCATATACTAAACTTAAAAACAACTCGGTTGAATCATATGTATTTTGCGTGTGATTTCTATATTATGAAAGTAATAGTTTTCACATTAAACGGTTGCGCCAATGCGTCACATGCCGCAAGTAACGTACCTAAATAATAACTGAATCATTGTCATATATATTTATTGTAATTGTCATTAGATTATTGTTGGTGGGATTTATAAAGTTACATAACAAATACACAGGCATAAGTAACTTACCTGATTAGTTACTGAGTCAGTATTATATTTATTATCATAATACTTAGATTATTGTCCGTGGAATTTATAGTTACATACTTGAAACATTAATCCACAATTAGTTTTATTTAAATGTTGTTTTATATTCTAATTATATTGTCACAAGTCAAAACTTTTGACAATGACAAGATCATAAAATGTCTTTATTAAATAATGTAGTATAAATTTTTACATGATTATATTATATAAATAATTTTTTTATTGATCAACATAAATAAAATACAAGGAAATTAAGTTAACTACAATCATTTTCATTTGTTTGAATAATTTGAAATAAGATACAATTCAAATAAATAGATAAATTTTGAAATTGTGAAAATTCTCAACAAATAAAATCAAAATAAATTATTTCAATTCATTAAATAATTTTTTAAAGTGTAAAATGACAGTTTCACCCTTATACCCAATTTTTCACAAAAATAGTCTTAATAAACTAGGTTTGTCTCCAAATTTGTTAATAACACATAAAGTTTAAAATTTATTGCTCCATGAAATTGACTCATAAATATTATAATGATATTTTCTAAAATTATAAATTACAAAATACGTTTTACTTAATTTTTAAAGATTTTTCTCTTTAAAATAGTTTATATTAACCCGGATTCAGGACAATTTTTTTAAAAATCTTTTAAAAACTCTAGAAATATTTTTAAATCTTAAAACCCACTCCTCTATTATTAAGTGAAACTCAACCTTTCATTATTCAGTGTTCAGTGTTAAACTTAATTTTAACTAAGGTTTTAGGACTCTAATTGTATTTACGTCATGAAACTTCAGGTATAAGTCCAAATCCTTTCATAGAAAATAAATACTATTACAACATTTAATACTTGCCTGTGTGTGGTAGCTACAAAAATCCTAATTCCTAATAACTGAGTAATCTTCACAAAACACAAAATTTGCATGGGACTATAACAACAGCTCATTATGTGGCCAAATAAAATTAATAAAAATAACATAAGATAAAATCAATAAAAGAATGTAATATGAAATGATATTATAAAAGCCTAGGCAAAAAATACAGCATTCACAGCAATGCAATGAATATTATTTTTAAACCATGTGATCCATTAAGTAACAAAAAGAAAACATACCTTTACTTCCATCATGAGCAAACAGCTGCATTATCACCACCAGCAGAAAAAGCCCTCCCATTTCCGTGTATAGGTAGAAAATCCAGACTCTCTTTGAAGATAAGAAAGATTATGTTAAATATCAAATTATAGATTTGTTTCATCCTTGACTTCTCTCTCTAATTGTTCAAAGTAAGAAATACATGCATTTACACATTACAAGAATTATTTGAACAGTAGAAGTTTGCCACTAACCAATGAATAAGCAAAATACAAGGTTACTTGCATCATCTCTAACCTTTTAAAAAAGAAAGGTTCGTCCAATCCAACCAGAACTAAAACTGGGATAATTGGAAAAAGGAGGAGTTTTCCTGTATGAATACTTCTGTTATTTTTAACAATTGTTTACAGAATACCTTATCCTTCTCCTAAGTACTCTTTTTATTAATGAAACAATCTTCTATCAAAACGGGAGGGGGGGAGAGAGCTGATTGTTTATGAATACCAATTTATTGATGAGAATCTGAAGTAATATTTGCTTCAAATCGGGGATAAACCTTAGATATCAACTCCTATCTCCACATTATAGTCCCCAAATTTTGCTCCTAGCATCAGAAAAATACCAAGAAAAAATAAAACCCCTACTAGATGAATCTCTCAGCCTAAACAGAATATAGAATGTCCCACTTCACTTTGAATCATCCACATCTGGATAATTAAATCTCTCAAATCAGTCTCAAGCTGTTCCAAACATCAAATCAAGAGAGCAATGCAACTTACATAAGTGTCAACCACTTCAAACTCCCCTAAGCAACACATCCACATGGTTGCTACATATCATTTCCTCGAGCTTGTCATGGGGAATACACTTTTTATGTTGGGCTTGTACGGTGGACGATGTCTGGTGACTTGTTAGTAAATATTTGTTTTATAATTTAAAATTTATAAATATATATTATTTATATTAATTTTATTTTGTAAAATAAAATATTTATTTTAAAAACTATTACTAAAATTAGATTTTCTATCTTTTTAAGATTTTTGTTTTAATGAGTCAATGGTTGTTACGTTTGTTTTGACATCTGTAAGTTGGTTTTGGTTTCCATATTTTGTTGTTGCATAGGGGGATTTGTGCCTATATATATTTCTTTCCTTCTTTCTAAAATACACAGAAGTAGAGAGCTGGTTTCTTTTTCCCCAAAATTTTCTCTTTCTTTTTTTATAAAAAAAATTATTTTTTGGAGAACAAGAGCATTGGTGTTCAGAAGGTTCAAGGATCCTTTCGCTGCACACGATCAGAACCAACGGGTTGTCGTATCCTGGGAGAAGAACACAATCAGATTTTCCTACTAGTGCAGTGAGACGTTTTCTCTCTAAGGATAGTATTTGCGCGCTTCAACCCAGGCTAAATATTTCTTCCCCTAATTTATTTTTTCTTGTGCTTATTGTATGATATAGTACATTGTTGATTTATGTGGTGTCGATTAAAATTACTTTACTACTGTTATTTTGTTATTTAATTCAAGGCTTTGCGTTTTCTTCTTATTAATTTCTTTCATTTTATTTTATTTCTTTCCAACAACTGCCATGGACAGAATGAAATGAATAAAGTTTAAATAAGGCTGTCTACAAGGTTATCAAACTCAAAACATTAAGGAATACGTGGGGGGAGTAGACTTGACTTTTTAGGTTTAGCATAAGGTTGTCAAACTTGATTGATATAGGAATATTTAACGTGTCCTAATATCCTTAGCTGCTAAACAAATAGTAATATATCGATAATATGCAGCATTACAACTCCACATAAAGCATACCAAGAATTACTGTCCCACTTATTTTGAACATGTCCAATGTTTTCACCTAATTTCAACAATATCCTTTATACATTTTTAGTATTAAGAAGTAGGGACTGTCTTGCCTAGTGGACCTAGGTGTGACCCTAACCTAGCTGTTGGCAAATCGTTTCAAATTCAATGTTGGAAATTCCTCTATAATTAAAATTGGTTCACATTTAAGTAAACATGCAAATTCAAATATATAGGAAATTGAGGAGCACATTCCAAGGCATGCATAGGAATTTGTGAATACTTTCCAAGGGTTTGAAATTGGTTTATTTAACCTTGAGACTTACACATTTCACTTAGAAAAGTGAAGATTGGGGTTATAAGGAGTTTTGTGAATGTAAACTCATTTATTGACATCCATCACTCACTTTTGAAGAAAATCACACTCATCTCCTATAAATAAGAAGGTTTGTGAAGAGTTGGAGCATCCTATCTCATCCCATCCAAGAGTGATAGTGAGAAAGAGAATTCTAGTTTCCACCACACTTTGTGTTAAAGTTGAGAGAAATTGAAAATTATCCTTGTTGGGTGAGGTTGAGAGATATTCTCTTGTATTGAGAGAGTCATTGTAATCCTATTTTTAATAGTGGAGATATTTACTAGCTTGGTCCATGGTTTTTACCTTTCACATTGAAAGGGTTTTCCATGTTAAAAATTCTTAGTGTCATTCTTCTACTCTCTACTCTTATTTTTTCGTTTATGCTAAGTGCCTATTTTGAGTCTACAAAGAGGGAAATAGTGTTGGTGTTTTCCAACAGTGGTATCAGAGCTCGCCTGGTTCAGGGGGAGCTATTATCCTATGTGATTCAAGATGGAGAGAGTTGTCACTCATGATAGAGATATGTTCAAGCTAACCGCAAAAAATTATTTCTATTAGAAGACAATGATGGAAGACCATCAATACTGCAAGGATTTGCACAAGCCAATCACCCACGAGAATAAGCCGAAGGGGAAGGACAACAAATGGGAGCTCCTTAATCAGAATGTTGTTGCTATGATTCATAAGTATATTGACCGAAGCTTGTTCGAGCATGTATCAACTTATACCAATTTGTATGAGTTATGGACAAATCTTGAATCTTTGATTCAAAAGAAGACACCAAGGAATAAAGCTCATCTTGTTAGACGCTTGGTCAAGCTGGAGTATATGGACGGGCAGAACATGATTGAACATCTAAACACCTTCAAAGATATTGTTAATCAATTGAAGAAGGTAGATAATGAATTATAAACTCTTGTACTCCTCAATACTCATCATAGGTACCAACCACATGGTACAAAATTCGCAAGGGTGAGTTTATTATAAAAGAAATCAACACAAAAATCAAATGACCATGGTTAGTATGAAAATATTAACAAATACCATAATCATACACAAATATCCATTAGTTCGACATACACTCACAAGTAGTCATCAACCTTCCACAATTCTAATCAATCATGCTCAATATGATACATGCACCTGACCTCAACTCTCAAATGGAATGTAGTACCATTCGTCAGGAAATAGCCTAAGTGTGTTCACGCGACACTCACATTTAGGAAAATTAGGCAGCAAATGTCGAGGTCACCTTATCGTGCACAGACAACTCCCCCCCATGGTGATTGGCCCGAGTCTCAAGGGAGTTCCAAACCGAGTGACATGCTCCCAAGTACAAGTATTTCTCCTCATGAGAAACTACAAATACTTACACTATTGTAAAAAGATGATTCCACATCAGTTATATGGTCCATTTAAAGACAATTTTGAATCGTCTTTATAGCGAGCGACATTGAAAATCAAAACTTTCTATGATGGGTCTTAAATAACCGTCTTAGAAAAGCTACACATTTTAAGACGATTCTCTGGAAAATAACTATCTTAGAACGATCACATTCTAAGACGGTTATCTATGAACCGTCTTAGAATATATAATTTTTTTAAAAAAAATTAAAAAAATTTATGATTTTAAAATAGTTTTTTAGAGAATCGTTTTAAAATTTTTATAGTCTAAAATGGTTTTTTCATAGAATCGTCTTAGAATGTATTTTTTAAAAAAAAAAAATTAAAAAATCCTGACAGCATATTCAATCTCTCTCTCCATTTGTTTCTTTTGTTTCATAAATTATTTTATAAAGCAATTTGTTTGTTTTTTCTTCTTCCTTTATTTATATATCTTCTCATATTATAAATTAATTTATTATAAGATATTATAATTAAGATATAGATATAAAATAACACGAACTTATAGAATATAAAACTACTACTATGTAATTTAATTTATACAAAATCAATTAATTTATTGCATTACTTTTTGAGTTCCAATATATTTTAGAATTTACATAATATTAAATTTCTATTATCTCAAATGATATTCTCAAGTTGTCTTGTGGACAATACATTATTATGTTACCTACGTACTATAATCAGCTTCAACTTAAGGAAAAAGAAAATAGCACATATTACTCTAAATAATTAGAGTTGTCATCATGTAGCTTTTCACTTTGGCACACAATCCTATATGTAAGCTAGATCATACAAATAAAGGCCATCTAAACCCACACATAGGCAAGCACGTCCTAACTGTTGAAGAATAGTAAGTAAAGTTTTCCCATTTCTCAATCCCAAGCAACCATATTAAACTAATTTATAATCAGACATTGGAAACACCATAAATACAACCATATTATAAACTAGCATTGGAGAGACAAAAAGAAAAAAGACCTGGGCAAAAGACACAACATTCTTATTAGCTCCTACAAATCAAGGTACTAACTGGTAATCCAACAGCAACATTGAGAAGTGTTGTTTTATTAGTTATTACACGTAGGTTCTGTTATCAATAAACTAATAATAGAACTCACCACACACACTAATTGCAAAACTATATCTATTTCTAACTCGACCACCTAATTGCAAATTAAAGATTGAGATGTCAATATGTACAGTAAGAAAGATTCTTGCTTGATTTAAATAAAATTAACCAACAAGTTCAAACTTTAAAGTGTAAGTTCTATTTGCAAATTGTTTTGAAGTGGATACAGTTTTGGATACGTTAATTATTTAACAATCTTTTTTTTGTTGAATAATTATTTATTACTATACAATCTAGCTTTACACTTACATATATTACTTAGTGTACTTAATTTAAGATAAAAAATACCTATTTATGGTGAGAAAAGCAATTATCCACTAAAATAGGTTTAGGTTCAAAGTGTAAGTTTTATTTGCAAATTCTTTTGAAATGGATACAGTTTTGGATACGTTAATTATTTTACAATCTAGCTTTCAAAAGAAGAATAAGTGAGGTAAACGAAAAGAACAATGAATTATTTTACAATCTGGGCCAAAGACACAATATCCATTTCGGAAGTTTTATTGTGCTAATTATTTTACACAGTATATACAATGAATTATCAGCGTAGCGTAGCTAATGAGAAGGAGAAAACTTACCTCAATGAATACTCTAAGAAAAGTGTTAGGAATTTGCCTTGTAGTTGCATTATTAGAAGCAACATTTACAACCAGTGTTGAGTTTGCATCAACGTAGCAATGTTGAAGCGCAAAGGAATAGAGCACAACACCAAACAAAATCTTGAGAGAACAATACGCCATTATTAACAAAATTTAAATGACAAAACATATGATATTCTTGTCTAACAAATCATATATATAGGGAGGAAAATTTCTAACAAATGTGCCTTCTCCTAACTACTTAAAAGGAAAATATATAAAATGTAAATAATTTTTTTATATCTCTATCAATTCATAAGCACCTCTCATATAAATTTTTTCTCTAACTAAAATGTAGCATACTTTATCATAACTAAAATGTTGTCTCATGCATTAAAATCCTGGATTCTAGCATGAATAATTGTTGTTGTCGTCTAGCATGAATATTAAAGCTACTATGCTAGTGTCCTCATTGATTTTTAAGGCGAAGTAAGCAATAAGCGTAGCCTTATCTTTGTGCTTAATCAATTCCTCATCGGAGGCGCTTCCAGATCTGTTCATCGGACAGAGGGTTTCTCAAATCCCTAGAACCCGACATAATGGACAAGTGCTTTGAGGAAGATTTCAGAGTCGACAACTTCATCTCTGACTAATTCCGAAACGTGATTCTTCAAAAGATCACAAAACCCTCTCTCTCTTCACTAACTGTGGCTTTGCTTCTTTCTACACGCATAGGAAGGAGTTTATTATAGAAGGAAGAGATTCTTGGAGCAGAACCACACACATTGTGCAAATTAGGGTTTCGATTTTGGAAGTGTGGTTTGGATGATGCTGCTTCTATCGGGGAGATTCTGATTCCAATGAAAGGAAGAAAGGGAGAGAGAGATTCTGTTTGTGTGTGCCTTTTTGTATCGAGGAAGAGAGAGAGAGATGCAGTGTTGGGAGAGGAAGGCAAAGTAGGCGTTGGAAGGGTCGTCAAGAATAGCGGTGGTGAGGAAACGGCGAGTGGCGGAGATAAGGGTTGGGGAGGAGCGGAAGGTGGATTTGGAAGAGATGAATTTGTTACTAAAAAGAGGGGAAAGAGGGAGCGAGAGGTTGAAGGGGTAATTGGAAGGGGTACAGTCATGACTTTAATTATGCTTTCGCAAATACATTCTAAGGCGGTTTTATAAATAACCGTCGTAGAACAGGTCATTTGAAGACGGGTAAACAAAACCGCCTTTGTTTTAAATCTCAATATTTACAAAAATGCCACCGGCATGCTTTCTAAGACGGGTCTATGGCAACCGTCGTCGAAACCACGTCGTAAAAAATAGGTTTTTTTTAGTAGTGTTACTGACAAAGTTTATACTATTTTCATACAATATGAAATATGAAACATGAGCACCATAATGCACTGACTGTGGATAATTAAAGATTTTAAGTCATTTCCCTCCATATTTACTTAAAATTCCTTAACCACTCTATTTCTCCCACCAGGAATATCCATCATGGTCACTACACCTCCCATGTACATATACAACATACACCATCACAATGGCATTTTCAACATCAACAACATCTCAACTCAATGTCATTATCAACATCAACATCATCTCAATGTCATTTTCAACATCAACATCATCTCATCTCAATGATGTTACTAACATCAACATCATTCTCATATTAATATTATCACCAATAACAACATCATTCTTTATCAATATTATCATCAATAACAACATCATTCCTAGAATCATCGCTTCTGCTGGTGTTTCACTGTGTTGAGGCTGAGGCTGGCTTTGTTGCAGACTGTTAGGGTTCAATATATCATATCTATTTCTAATAGCATGTGGAGGATTAAGTGTTGCCCTTTCTTCTTCTTTATGCCTTGCTTCAATAACCTAGGATCCAAATCATTAACTTAGGTTTAGCTAAAATAAAATTGAAGCTTTCAGCTTCTAGATAATTAAATAGCACGGTCCAAAGTCTGTTTGGACACAAAGTTAGAAAAACTTTTTAAGAGTTTTGCTACAAAAAATAGTAGAGAAAAATACTCTTCTAGCTTTGTATCCAAACATTCTCTAAATATATGAGGAAAATCTATTGGATACTTAACTTGAAGCCCTTTGCATCTATAGGCCTAGGATTTGTGTGTTTAGGTATTTCATTACATTATGAATGAATGATTTCCTTTTTTTAGACAAGAAAACTTCACAAGTACATGGAGAAGTTTACGGAGCTACAGAAAATAATACATGACTCCTTTTGTCTCCAAGAATCCTAGAGGGGCTTTCTTTAATTATAGGGACCTTGACTGTAGAAGTAATAACTACAATGGTAAAAATAGCTATGCTAAAGTGAAAGTTTATGGAATGAAGTATTTCAAGAATAACTTCAACAGGTTGGTTCAAATAAAGACCAAGGTTGATCTTGATAATTTCTTTATCACAGAATAAAGCATCCCTATGCTACCATATCAGAAATTATTAGAGTAATAATTGGTACTCTTTACTCTAAACAATTAATTAACACTTATTAGTTCTTACTCACTACTAGAAATGTATGAAGTGTTAATGAAAGTTACATGCAAGAATAAATATTTAGAAAAGATATAGAGTGAGAAAGAACTCGAGGTGCTTTATATACTTCAGGCTTTAGTTTCTTTTCATTGTTTAATTATTTACTGTCTATGGTAATGTCAGGAAAGTGTAATACTACTAAAATAGTTATAGATTTAGTGCATGTTTGGACACTTCCAAACTCATGTATTTGAGGATTTTTAAGTCAAATATAAAAAAGACACCGAAGCTACTTTAAGTTACTCTTGAAAGGAATTAGATGAGTTCTGCATTGATGAAATTCGCACGCCTTTGTTTTTGCTAATGATTTAAGGTAATCTAAATCATTACTGTGGTGTTGAAATTTATTCTTTAAGTATGATGCAAAGGAAAAAGCTCTTGGCTAGAACCCAAAAGGCATGAATGTTCTTGTACACAAACTTGTAATTTCTAGAATTGGAAAAAATCATAGACTCATTTTTTAGATATAATGTGATTTTGGGGACTATGTCTGCAACTTTAGCAATAAAGGTCTCTCTTATTGTATAATGGCCACTATCAGTTCTATGCATTTTTCAGGAAAGTAAATAATTAATAAATTACTTACTTCATAACTGACAAATTATATCAGTTATATGCAACTACTTAGATGCATTTTGAGAAAAAAAAAGTAACATAATTGACAAATTCTATCAATTGTGACTTTAGTAAGAAAGGTCTCTTTTTCTCTTCTTTTAAGGACGTATCGTCAACTTTTTATATGAAATATTATTCAATTTAAAATGGCACCTTAAATTTGTGTACATTTAAATGTGACTTTGTTAGTGTCACACACTAGCTATGGCTTTTTAACCTCTTTATTATAACTTTTGTTTTTATGGCTTGATTTGCAAATTATTGATAGAGTTTGTGGTATCAATTTAGTTGGGATCACTTTTCTTATTGTGATGTCTTTGCATTAAAAGAAGAGGAAAAAAATGATGTGTTTCTAGTTAACCCACTATTTAAGTTTGATTTGTGTAAGACAATCGACAAATTTGCATTATTTGTAGATTTATAGAATTATTTGATATGTTTTAATGCATTAACATGATGAAATACCGTGACATAAACTCAATTATATACATTTTTATGTGATTTATGTTTTGAAATTGTTAAATGAAAAAGAATATGAATATACTAGCTAGTGTGTTAGATTTTCATAGTGGGAAATTTGAGCAAAGATTTGAGAGGCACAAAAATATAGACCACATCAAAGCAATTGTATTCACTGTTATGCATTTGTTTGCTGTTATGATATTGCGTTTATGCCTGATTGAGTTTTTAGCTATGAAATATTCACTGTAGAAACACACTTATAAGTACTCTCCTATTGCAGATCAAAATTTCTTATGTGCTACTTTCAAACAAGTACATGAAACCCATTGCAACTGAACTTGGAATATGATGCGGACCTGAGAAGAAACCAAGCTGAGAGTTTTTTATCCTACAAGGAGTTCGTTGACTTTTCTTTTTCATCAGGTAATTTTAATGCTCTTGTTTATGATATCACTCTTCCATATTTTTTATAAACACAAAATGCTTATATGTTGCATAGAAAAACTAGACTAGCTGAAATGTAACAAAGTTTACTAATCTGGTTGCATCTCTTTGTAGGCTGATAGACCTATTTTGTCTTTAAAACATGAGAAACCTCTTCTATATACTATCATTAATGTGAATTATTTTAATTTCATTTTTTATACTATAGCTCAAATGATATACATTAATGGTACAAACCAACAGATTTTACCATGTTAGAGGTGTTAAGATTTGCAATGCTATCTAGACAACAACCAAACAGATGAGAGAATTAAGAACACTAGCCTACAAAGCAAGAAAAGTAGAAACCTAAATTTAGGTTGTGAAATTTGGGATGGTCCAATATACAACTATCAATATATAGAGTTGTCAAAGACATGAGAGAATTAAGAACAATAAACTATCCTTGAGTATACATCAAATATAGAGTTTTTTTTTGGGGCTGGTCTAATGGGCTAGCATGCCATACTGGGTTGTTAAAGTAAAGGCCCAAAATAAGGCAAACCAATTTGGCCTTGGTCGGTGAGCCAGGCTAACTCACTAAAATCTTGGCACTAAAATTAGCAAACCTATTCAGCCCGCAGAACTACTATTCACACTTCCACTTTTGCTATCTACACTACCATTTTAGGAATTTAGGGGTGACATGACAAAACTGTCCCTACGGTAGTGTCTATGTAATTTAAAACATTAAAATGCTAACAAATACTAGTATAGATTAATTCCATAATAGTAGAATCTTAGTGTTAGTGCTTAGCTCTACTGAGTGTTTAAAAGATTGGCTAAGATTTTGTTAAAACATAAGCACTTAGACAATGAAGGAAAGCTGGAGTTGCTGCACATGATGTTCAACGTTATGTCAAGGAATCAGATCGGGCTGCACAATGCACAAGGCAAGATAAAATGTCAAATGAAGAATTGAAGCTGCAGGATCCACGATGTCGGATACAATGTCCTGACATCCTGCCCGAAAATACTGGACACATAAATCTGTTATATCTTTAACAGAGTGTGCAGGATCCACGATGTCGGACACGATGTCCTGACATCCGGCCCGAAAATACTGGACACATAAATCTGTTATATCTTTAACAGATTAATGTGCAGTTAGCAACAGATTTGGGGATCTATCTTTAGGAACGAATTAAAAGATAATTAAAGTTCGAATTACAAACTTGAATAGTTCGTTCAGAGATTAAAGATTAAAGATAAAAACTAAAAGATCAAAACTGTATCTTTTAGATCTTTAAGTGCAGATTTTCAGGAAAATGATAGATCTCATCCAGCACAAGTAGTTGCAGCCCAGAAACGCACACTGCTATATAAACATGAAGGCTGCACGAGCTTTCGGCCAAGTCCGGGATTGAAGAGTTATTTTGTGAGTTTTGGGACTTGAGTCTTTTGTGAGCCACCTTGATGTTACTCTAACATCAAGTGTTGGACCTGAGTGTGTAGAGTTGATCTCTAGAGTGTGTAGAGTTGATCTCTATAGTGTGTGGAGTTGATCTCTATTGTTCAGAGAGCAATCTCTGGTGTGTATTTGATTTGATTGTAAACACGGGAGAGTGTTTGAGAGGGAGTGAGAGGGGTTTCTCATATCTAAGAGTGGCTCTTAGGTAGAGATTGCACGGGTAGTGGTTAGGTGAGAAGGTTGTAAACAGTGGCTGTTAGATCTTCGAACTAACACTATTTTAGTGAATTTCCTCCCTGGCTTGGTAGCCCCCAGATGTAGGTGAGGTTGCACCGAACTGGGTTAACAATTCTCTTGTGTTATTTACTTGCTTAATCTGTTCATACAGTCAAATATAATCTCCACGTTCTGAAGCGTGATGTCGTGACATCTGGTACGACATCTGACCTCTGTATCAGAATTTCAATTGGTATCAGAGCAGGCACTCGAAATCACTGAGTGAGATCTAGGGAGATAAATTCTGATGAACATGGAGAAAGAAGGAGGACCAGTAAACAGACCACCAATCCTGGATGGAACCAACTATGAATACTGGAAAGCAAGGATGGTGGCCTTCCTCAAATCACTGGATAGCAGAACCTGGAAAGCTGTCATCAAAGGCTGGGAACATCCCAAGATGCTGGACACAGAAGGAAAGCCCACTGATGAATTGAAGCCAGAAGAAGACTGGACAAAAGAAGAAGACGAATTGGCACTTGGAAACTCCAAAGCCTTGAATGCTCTATTCAATGGAGTTGACAAGAATATCTTCAGACTGATCAACACATGCACAGTGGCCAAGGATGCATGGGAGATCCTGAAAACCACTCATGAAGGAACCTCCAAAGTGAAGATGTCCAGATTGCAACTATTGGCTACAAAATTCGAAAATCTGAAGATGAAGGAGGAAGAGTGTATTCATGACTTCCACATGAACATTCTTGAAATTGCCAATGCTTGCACTGCCTTGGGAGAAAAGATGACAGACGAAAAGCTGGTGAGAAAGATCCTCAGATCTTTGCCTAAGAGATTTGACATGAAAGTCACTGCAATAGAGGAGGCCCAAGACATTTGCAACATGAGAGTAGATGAACTCATTGGTTCCCTTCAAACCTTTGAGCTAGGACTCTCGGATAGGGCTGAAAGGAAGAGCAAGAACTTGGCGTTCGTGTCCAATGATGAAGGAGAAGAAGATGAGTATGACCTGGATACTGATGAAGGTCTGACTAAGGCAGTTGTGCTCCTTGGAAAGCAGTTCAACAAAGTGCTGAACAGAATGGACAGGAGGCAGAAACCACATGTCCAGAACATCCCTTTCGACATCAGGAAAGGTAGTAAATACCAGAAAAGGTCAGATGAAAAGCCCAGTCACAGCAAAGGAATTCAATGCCATGGGTGTGAAGGCTATGGACACATCATAGCTGAATGTCCCACTCATCTCAAGAAGCAGAGGAAAGGACTTTCTGTATGTCGGTCTGATGATACAGAGAGTGAACAAGAAAGTGATTCTGACAGAGATGTAAATGCACTCACTGGGAGATTTGAATCTGCTGAAGATTCAAGTGATACAGATAGTGAAATCACTTTTGATGAGCTTGCTATATCCTATAGAAAACTATGCATCAAAAGTGAGAAGATCCTTCAGCAAGAAGCACAACTGAAGAAGGTCATTGTAGATCTGGAGGCTGAGAAGGAGGCACATGAAGAAGAGATCTCTGAGCTTAAAGGAGAAGTTGGTTTTCTGAACTCTAAACTGGAAAACATGACAAAATCAATAAAGATGCTGAATAAAGGCTCAGATATGCTTGATGAAGTGCTACAGCTTGGGAAGAATGTTGGAAACCAGAGAGGACTTGGGTTTAAATCTGCTGGCAGAATAACCATGACAGAATTTGTTCCTGCCAAAAACAGCACTGGAGCCACGATGTCACAACATCGGTCTCGACATCATGGAACGCAGCAGAAAAAGAGTAAAAGAAGTAAAAGAAAGAAGTGGAGGTGTCACTACTGTGGCAAGTATGGTCACATAAAGCCCTTTTGCTATCATCTACATGGCCATCTACATCATGGAACTCAAGGTAGCAACAGCAGAAAGAAGATGATGTGGGTTCCAAAACACAAGATTGTCAGTCTTGTTGTTCATACTTCACTTAGAGCATCAGCTAAGGAAGATTGGTACCTAGATAGCGGCTGTTCCAGACACATGACAGGAGTTAAAGAATTCCTGGTGAACATTGAGCCCTGCTCCACTAGCTATGTGACATTTGGAGATGGCTCTAAAGGAAAGATCATTGGAATGGGAAAGCTAGTTCATGATGGACTTCCTAGTCTGAACAAAGTACTGCTGGTGAAGGGACTGACTGCAAACCTGATCAGCATCAGTCAGTTGTGTGATGAAGGATTCAATGTAAACTTCACAAAGTCAGAATGCTTGGTGACAAATGAGAAGAGTGAAGTTCTAATGAAGGGCAGCAGATCAAAGGACAACTGTTACCTATGGACACCTCAAGAAACCAGTTACTCCTCCACATGTCTATCCTCCAAAGAAGATGAAGTCAGAATATGACATCAAAGATTTGGACATCTGCACTTAAGAGGCATGAAGAAAATCATTGACAAAGGTGCTGTTAGAGGCATTCCCAATCTGAAAATAGAAGAAGGCAGAATCTGTGGTGAATGTCAGATTGGAAAGCAAGTCAAGATGTCCCACCAGAAGCTTCAACATCAGACCACTTCCAGGGTGCTGGAACTACTTCACATGGACTTGATGGGGCCTATGCAAGTTGAAAGCCTTGGAGGAAAGAGGTATGCCTATGTTGTTGTGGATGATTTCTCCAGATTTACCTGGGTCAACTTTATCAGAGAAAAATCAGACACCTTTGAAGTATTCAAGGAGTTGAGTCTAAGACTTCAAAGAGAAAAAGACTGTGTCATCAAGAGAATCAGGAGTGACCATGGCAGAGAGTTTGAAAACAGCAAGTTTACTGAATTCTGCACATCTGAAGGCATCACTCATGAGTTCTCTGCAGCCATTACACCACAACAGAATGGCATAGTTGAAAGGAAAAACAGGACTTTGCAAGAGGCTGCTAGGGTCATGCTTCATGCCAAAGAACTTCCCTATAATCTCTGGGCTGAAGCCATGAACACAGCATGCTACATCCACAACAGAGTCACACTGAGAAGAGGGACTCCAACCACACTGTATGAAATCTGGAAAGGGAGGAAGCCAACTGTCAAGCACTTCCACATCTTTGGAAGTCCATGTTACATTTTGGCAGATAGAGAGCAAAGGAGAAAGATGGATCCCAAGAGTGATGCAGGAATATTCCTGGGATACTCTACAAACAGCAGAGCATATAGAGTATTCAATTCCAGAACCAAAACTGTGATGGAATCCATCAATGTGGTTGTTGATGATCTAACTCCAGCAAGAAAGAAGGATGTCGAAGAAGATGTCAGAACATCGGGAGACAATGTAGCAGATACAGCTAAAAGTGCAGAAAATGCAGAAAACTCTGATTCTGCTACAGATGAACCAAACATCAACCAACCTGACAAGAAACCCTCCATTAGAATCCAGAAGATGCACCCCAAGGAGCTGATTATAGGAGATCCAAACAGAGGGGTCACTACAAGATCAAGGGAGATTGAGATTGTCTCCAATTCATGCTTTGTCTCCAAAATTGAGCCCAAGAATGTGAACGAGGCACTGACTGATGAGTTCTGGATCAATGCTATGCAAGAAGAATTGGAGCAATTCAAAAGGAATGAAGTCTGGGAGCTAGTTCCTAGACCCGAGGGAACTAATGTGATTGGCACCAAGTGGATCTTCAAGAACAAAACCAATGAAGAAGGTGTTATAACCAGGAACAAGGCCAGACTTGTTGCTCAAGGCTACACTCAGATTGAAGGTGTAGACTTTGATGAAACTTTCGCCCCTGTTGCTAGACTTGAGTCCATCAGATTGTTACTTGGTGTAGCGTGCATCCTCAAATTCAAGCTGTACCAGATGGATGTGAAGAGCGCGTTTCTGAATGGATACCTGAATGAAGAAGCCTATGTGGAGCAGCCAAAGGGATTTGTAGATCCAACTCATCCAGATCATGTATACAGGCTCAAGAAGGCTCTCTATGGATTGAAGCAAGCTCCAAGAGCATGGTATGAAAGGCTAACAGAGTTCCTTACTCAGCAAGGGTATAGGAAGGGAGGAATTGACAAGACTCTCTTTGTCAAACAAGATGCTGAAAACTTGATGATAGCACAGATATATGTTGATGACATTGTGTTTGGAGGGATGTCGAATGAGATGCTTCGACATTTTGTCCAACAGATGCAATCTGAATGTGAGATGAGTCTTGTTGGAGAGCTGACTTATTTTCTGGGACTCCAAGTGAAGCAGATGGAAGACTCCATATTCCTCTCACAAAGCAAGTATGCAAAGAACATTGTCAAGAAGTTTGGGATGGAAAATGCCAGCCATAAAAGAACACCTGCACCTACTCACTTGAAGCTAACAAAAGATGAAGCTGGCACCAGTGTTGATCAAAGTCTGTACAGAAGCATGATTGGGAGCTTACTATATTTAACAGCTAGCAGACCTGACATCACCTATGCAGTAGGTGTTTGTGCAAGATATCAAGCCAATCCCAAGATAAGTCACTTGAATCAAGTAAAGAGAATTCTGAAATATGTAAATGGCACCAGTGACTATGGGATTATGTACTGTCATTGTTCAGATTCAATGCTGGTTGGGTACTGTGATGCTGATTGGGCTGGAAGTGCAGATGACAGAAAAAGCACTTCTGGTGGATGCTTCTATCTGGGCAACAATCTTATTTCATGGTTCAGCAAGAAGCAGAACTGTGTGTCCCTATCTACTGCAGAAGCAGAGTATATTGCAGCAGGAAGCAGCTGTTCACAACTAGTTTGGATGAAGCAGATGCTGAAGGAGTACAATGTCGAACAAGATGTCATGACATTATACTGTGACAACATGAGTGCTATTAATATTTCTAAAAATCCTGTTCAACACAGCAGAACCAAGCACATTGACATTAGACATCACTATATTAGAGATCTTGTTGATGATAAAGTGATCACACTGAAGCATGTTGACACTGAGGAACAAATAGCAGATATTTTCACAAAGGCATTGGATGCAAATCAGTTTGAAAAACTGAGGGGCAAGCTGGGCATTTGTCTGCTAGAAGACTTATAGCAATTACTTCTATTTGAATGTGCTCAAACGTTAATAGCACATTCATTACTGGGCCAAAACAGATTTGACCGTTGCTTCACACGCCCCTCTACATTCTTCATTCAAATTTATATTTTCGTGGCATTCGTGTTTTCACCAGCATTTCCCAATAGTTCTCAGAAATTCACGAAACCATTCCAAAAGCTCTGCTTCTCCATGGCTACCTCACCAAAAGAAACTTCAGCTTCTGGTTCATCCTCTGTACCATCATCTCCGCACCAGGGACAACCTGAATTCAACATCCAACCCATACAAATAATTCCTGGTCAAGCCCCTGTTCCTGAGAAACTGGTTCCCAAAAGACAACAGGGAGTGAAGATTTCTGAAAACCCTAGCCCTGCAACAAGTCCTAGGGAAGTAGACCCGGAGATGGATAAGAAGATTCGCAGTATTGTGAGTAGCATTCTGAAAAATGCGTCTGTCCCTGATGCTGATGAAGATGTTCCAACATCCTCCACCCCGAATGTTTCTGTCCCTGATGTTGATAAAGATGTTCCAACATCTTCCACTCCAAATGCTGAAGTCCTCCCTTCACCCAGTGAAGAGGAATCAACAGAAGAAGAGGATCAAGCCTTAGAGGAGACCCCTGCACCACGGGCACCAGAACCTGCTCCAGGTGACCTCATTGACCTTGAAGAAGTAGAATCTGATGAGGAACCCATTGCCAACAGGTTGGCACCTGGCATTGCAGAAAGGTTACAAAGCAGAAAAGGGAAAACCCCCATTAAGAGGTCTGGACGAATCAAAACTATGGCCCAGAAGAAGAGCACTCCAATCACTCCTACCAAATCCAGAAGGAGCAAAGTTGCAATCCCCTCCAAGAAGAGGAAAGAAATTTCCTCATCTGATTCTGATGATGATGTCGAACTAGATGTCTCGACATCAAAGAGGGCCAAGAAATCTGGGAGAAAGGTGCCTGGAAATGTTCCTGATGCACCATTGGACAACATCTCTTTCCACTCCATTGGCAATGTTGAAAAGTGGAAATATGTGTATCAACGCAGACTTGCGGTTGAAAGAGAACTGGGAAGAGATGCCTTGGCTTGCAAGGAGATCATGGACCTCATTAAGGCTGCTGGACTACTGAAGACAGTCACCAAGTTGGGAGACTGTTATGAAAGCCTAGTCAGGGAATTTATTGTCAACATTCCCTCTGACATAACAAACAGAAAGAGTGATGAGTATCAAAAAGTATTTGTCAGAGGAAAATGTGTTAGATTCTCCCCTGCTGTGATCAACAAGTACCTGGGCAGACCTACTGAAGGAGTGGTGGATATTGATGTTTCTGAGCATCAGATTGCCAAGGAAATCACTGCCAAACGAGTCCAGCATTGGCCAAAGAAAGGGAAGCTTTCTGCAGGGAAGCTGAGTGTGAAGTATGCAATTCTGCATAGGATTGGCGCTGCAAACTGGGTACCCACCAATCACACTTCCACTGTTGCCACAGGTTTGGGTAAATTTCTGTATGCTGTTGGAACCAAGTCCAAATTTAATTTTGGAAACTATATTTTTGATCAAACTGTTAAGCATTCAGAATCGTTTGCTGTCAAATTACCCATTGCCTTCCCTACTGTATTGTGTGGCATTATGTTGAGTCAACATCCCAATATCTTAAACAACATTGACTCTGTGATGAAGAGAGAATCTCCTCTATCCCTGCATTACAAACTGTTTGAGGGGACACATGTCCCAGACATTGTCTCGACATCAGGGAAAGCTGCTGCTTCAGGTGCTGTATCCAAGGATGCCTTGATTGCTGAACTCAAGGACACATGCAAGGTGCTGGAGGCAACCATCAAAGCCACCACAGAGAAGAAAATGGAGCTGGAACGGCTGATCGAAAGACTCACAGACAGTGGCATTGATGATGGTGAAGCAGCTGAGGAAGAAGAAGATCCAGCTGAGGAAGAAGAAGTAGCTGTGGAAGAAGAAGAAGCAGCTGAGGAAGAGGAAGATGCAGCAGAGGATACTGAATCAGATGATGATGATTCTGAAGCCACCCCATGACCATCAGAACTTTATTTTTGCTTTTTACTAGCTATAGGGGCATGTCCCTTTGAACAATTAATTTGCTATTGGTCTGTAATATTTGCATGCATTCTACTTTTGTCAAATTCTGTCTAAAAAGGGGGAGTAATAGTATTAATAGTATTATGCATGATTTATGATTCTGAGTAGTAGGACTCTATGTATGCAATAGTAGTCATGATGTATGGTTTTGAGTTGTATGATACGATGTATGCATGATTCATGATTTTGAGGGGGAGACTGCTGCTGCTGATGACGACTGATTTTGAGGGGGAGTTGTATGATACGATGTATGCATGATTCATGATTTTGAGGGGGAGACTGCTGCTGCTGATGACGACTGATGTGAGCTACTGTAACTACGAGTAGCTGATAGAAGATACTGCAGCTAGAGCATGGAGACAGGGGGAGCGGAAAGGTGATAGAAGATGCTGCAGTGAACTGCTTCACAGCAGTAGGAGCATGGAGACAGGGGGAGCAGAAAGCTGATGTCACGTGAGAGGTCTTGACATCCTGGAAACGACTTGCAACTTGCAGAATTTTGCTGTCGCCTCTACAAATTCCGCTGTGCTTGATTACTCTGATAATGAAAGTTGCTGATCCCACTTGCATAACTGCTCGTACCTGCTCAGGAAGTGTCTAAGTATGTTTTAGACAAAATTTGCCAAAGGGGGAGATTGTTAGTGCTTAGCTCTACTGAGTGTTTAAAAGATTGGCTAAGATTTTGTTAAAACATAAGCACTTAGACAATGAAGGAAAGCTGGAGTTGCTGCACATGATGTTCAACGTTATGTCAAGGAATCAGATCGGGCTGCACAATGCACAAGGCAAGATAAAATGTCAAATGAAGAATTGAAGCTGCAGGATCCACGATGTCGGATACAATGTCCTGACATCCTGCCCGAAAATACTGGACACATAAATCTGTTATATCTTTAACAGAGTGTGCAGGATCCACGATGTCGGACACGATGTCCTGACATCCGGCCCGAAAATACTGGACACATAAATCTGTTATATCTTTAACAGATTAATGTGCAGTTAGCAACAGATTTGGGGATCTATCTTTAGGAACGAATTAAAAGATAATTAAAGTTCGAATTACAAACTTGAATAGTTCGTTCAGAGATTAAAGATTAAAGATAAAAACTAAAAGATCAAAACTGTATCTTTTAGATCTTTAAGTGCAGATTTTCAGGAAAATGATAGATCTCATCCAGCACAAGTAGTTGCAGCCCAGAAACGCACACTGCTATATAAACATGAAGGCTGCACGAGCTTTCGGCCAAGTCCGGGATTGAAGAGTTATTTTGTGAGTTTTGGGACTTGAGTCTTTTGTGAGCCACCTTGATGTTACTCTAACATCAAGTGTTGGACCTGAGTGTGTAGAGTTGATCTCTAGAGTGTGTAGAGTTGATCTCTATAGTGTGTGGAGTTGATCTCTATTGTTCAGAGAGCAATCTCTGGTGTGTATTTGATTTGATTGTAAACACGGGAGAGTGTTTGAGAGGGAGTGAGAGGGGTTTCTCATATCTAAGAGTGGCTCTTAGGTAGAGATTGCACGGGTAGTGGTTAGGTGAGAAGGTTGTAAACAGTGGCTGTTAGATCTTCGAACTAACACTATTTTAGTGAATTTCCTCCCTGGCTTGGTAGCCCCCAGATGTAGGTGAGGTTGCACCGAACTGGGTTAACAATTCTCTTGTGTTATTTACTTGCTTAATCTGTTCATACAGTCAAATATAATCTCCACGTTCTGAAGCGTGATGTCGTGACATCTGGTACGACATCTGACCTCTGTATCAGAATTTCACTTAGATTAGGTTACTAAACATACTTCGTCGTTGTTGACTTTTCCTGCTTCCACTACTAGAAAATATGCTTTTTACATCGGTTATTTATGACTTTCAAAGTATTATCGTTAACATCGGTTTTAAAAAACCGATGTTAACGTAAAAATGACAACATCGGTTATTTAAATAATCGATGTTATAAGACTTACACAAAAAAAAGGTATTAAAGTTCATAATAGCGTTGACAGTTAACATTGGTTTTACACAAAAACTGATGTTAACTGCTAACGTTAAGATCAGTTTTTGTATAAAACCGATGTTAAGTTCCAAAACTTTAACATCAGTTTTACTCAAAAACCGATGTTAACTTATACGTTAACATTGGTTTTTGTATAAAACCAATGTTAAGTTCCAAAACTTTAACATCGGTTTTACTTAAAAACTGATGTTAACGTTGTAAGTTAACATCGGTTTTGGATAAAATCGATGTTAATGTTGGCAGTTAATATCGGTTTTGGGAAAACTCGATGTTGTTTGTGTAGATCAACATCGATTTTTAGGAATTTTTTTTAATACACTGTTTGCTTTTTCAATAAACCCAAAAATTAACCTGCAAATTTTAATTCAAACCACATAGCACAGCATATATCATTTGCATTCTATTTTGAAACAGTTTTAAGCAGAAAGCTAGCTAGTAAACTATAAATTGTAAAAAATCAATTGATAACTATCAATAAAGAAATAATTTATTAATAACTATCAATAAAGAATATTCAATGTTAAAATGCAACATCAATGATAAAAAATGTAAAGCAAGCTAGTAAACTAATTAAGTAAACTAAAATTACAAAGTTCCCTAACATCCTAAGTTTGATTTCTAACTTTGAGTAATACTTTGCCTACTGGATGCAAAACGCCTTCAATCTTTCTACTTCCAATGGTCTAACATCATTAAAATACTGCATGATAAAATAAAACATAATTTTCTAATTTAATACCAATCATAACAAAATGAAATTTGTTTGAAATAAACAATTACCGTTTCCCAATTATTCCTGAAACTTCCTAAGATTATAGTGGACATCTAGTGCATCACGTAATAGCCACACTCAGTGCTTCCTTTTTATCTATTACACTAAATACATAATGAAATTTAGATATTAAACGTTAAATACAAATTTGTGTACACACACATAAAATATATATAAGTAGAAGCTTTCTTTAAATAACTTACTTTAACAATGATTCACCTAGCACCAGCCTTGGATTTAGGTTGTGGAGTATTGTCAAGTCCTTTCAATGCACTGTTGAATACAAGGAACATTAAAATATTGATGTTTTTGAGTAATGCTAATGCAAATGTATTGAAAAACAACACTGACCTGTTAATTATTCCTTTAAGGTAGTTGTTTGACCTATTATGCAAGGAACAAAACCAGACAACGAGATTTTCCTTAGGCAAAATGATGACTATTTTCCAGTATGCACTGCAGTGGAGACCAATATAGGTTATTGTAGTATTATACATTATTTAAATTCATTTGTTAAGTTTTACTTACCCATTTAGGTAGACTCCTAGGTAGACATCCCGTTTTGAATTCTGCATCAAGTTCTTTATGTAAATTTCTGATTCAAATTGCGATTGCTCAGATATCTGGATGGGCTATGCCTCGAGGAATCCATACACATCGGAATTCCCCGCTCGCATACTTGTCTCAATCAAATGCCTATTGTTGATAACACAAAGTAAATTATGTATGAATTTAAAACAATAACTTAGGTAATTAACAATAATCTAAATTGACTTATAGAATCCACAATTGTATGACAGAGATGCTGAGACATTGACTATCGTGTGCTATTTCAGACAGATCTTCCTTCTTTATGTACAAGGGGAAGTCTTCATTAAACACCCTAAACACGGTAACATCCCACATAACATGCAACGACTTCAAAATAATTTGTGGGATGATCAATGTCATCAGATATAGGGGATCATCGACCTCATGATCCGGCCTATCTGCAGGTTTTGCTGGTCCCACAACTCCCTGTTTATCCAACATAGTAAATTAACATAATTTAATTATAGTGAACAATTCAATTGAAAAAAGAAGCATTTAATGACACTAAAATACTTGTTCTGATAAATGCTTGACGAGATGTGTCAGCCAAGCAAGGAAGGTGTTAAGTGTCTGCCCCACTAAAATAACCTCGTTAGTGGGTATAGGAATGGGAGCATCTGCATCTTTAACCTCCTCAACACCGACCTTCACTTGATCATGCAACAAAGGGATGTTGTGAATGTTTGTGGATCCCTCATAAACTCTTCCTAGGGCAACCAGGCGGGAAGGATTTTCTTCGATGTACAACCCGCATTTGTCTGAGTCACCCGTTTCTGGATCGTTTCCTGAGGGATCAACACAACTTTCCTTTGTGCTGACACGAGCAGCTGAGGGACCAATCTCAGGCTCTGAAGGCAGTGCAAGTCCCTGTGATTGCATCTATGACTAAAACTGGGACTGCATCTGGCTAAAGGATAACATCAGCTGTCGAGTCACTTTTTCTGTGATCGACTCCTCCAGCTGGTCTCTGATCTGTTGAGTCAGCTACTCTAGTTCTTCGGGAGCCATGGAGGAAGAAGTGCGAGATGTCCGTGGAGCCGGTCCAAAGTATTGCTTAATTGTCACACCGGCTCCAGTAGCACGCACACGGCCAGGGTGTTCTAGTCGCCCAATAGCATCAGTCAGGACATCTTGACGTCCATGAGGGACAAAGGAACCCTGTGGTGCCTGCTCCTCGAAGGAATCCTGTACATAACACATTTATTTGTTTAGTCAATCAGACAATAAACATAAATAATTACAATTATTAATTGAAAGTGATTACAATCTTCTCAGCAATTTCCTTTGCTGCCTCAGACGTCATCTGGCCAGTTTTCTTGGTGCGAGCCATCTTCCACATCACGTGTTGTCTGATGGGAGATGGAGGGTCAATCACGACCTTAGTGCTTCTGGATTGAGCAGCTTCCTCCAGTTCTTTCTTTGTCTTCTCAACCATCAGCTTCTTTTATAAATATTCATAACCCCCATGAGACAACACGTGGGGGGCATTATTTTATAATAAGTGAATTTAAACTTGGAAACAATGGAAATGACAAAGTACATACCTCCCACGAGCGGTCTTTGTGGCTCTAACAACATTGGGCCCATTTCTCCTTGCTAATGCCATATTTTTCACAAACAGTGTCATCGACACTGTCCTTGTCGATTGCAAGTACCCATTTTGACGTCAAAGTAGACTTAAACTGTCTCCACCGCTCCACCATAGTCTGAAGTATTTTCTTTTTTGTCCTAACGTCAGATGCTTCAGGGATATCAAATTCAGCCTGACAAACAACAAATTAGATTTTATTGTTAGTAAATTAAAATTTTTGCCTAATAAACAAAATGTAAGATGAAAACAAAAATACCTGAATATCCTCCCATATCAAATCCTTCTGAGCAGCAGGGCTTGCTTCCAATCCTCGTATGTCAGGTCGACCTTATCACGAGCGACAATCCCCAAATATGTTCTTAATTTCTTCTTGTGGGGACCGACGGCCATCCCGGTCGTAGGATCGACGTGGACCACCGGTCTGCCTGCCCCAGCTGGTCTAGTCGCCAATGATCTTAGCCGTGTGGCTTTTCTTGTCCACTTCAAGGTAGACGGCGAATGTGATGCTGCTTCAGTAGGAAGAGAAGGAGGAGGATGAAGAGGAGGAGAGCTGGATGGAGTAGCCATCGGCCTGTAAAAAAAAAAACTTTAGTTAATTAACATTATCAAAAAACTGAATCAGTTATGTAAATGGATGTACTGAAATGAAATACATAATAAGAAAATTACATTAGATGATGTTAATTAATTCTCCTTCATCATGATCATTATGATTAGCATGAATGTCGTCAGCTTCTTCTTCTCCGACGATGTTAGTTGACATTTGTGTGGACAAAGGACTAACATAAGTATCAATATATGAATCATTATCTTCTACATTAACACCAATTGTTTTCCCGTGTAGAACCACTGACCACCTTTCATCACAAGGGTCTTGAACATAAAATATCTGTTTAGCTTGTTCTGCCATGATGAAAGGGTCATTCTTGTAAGCTAGTTTCTTTAGATCTACCAATGTAAATCCTACATCATCGGTCCGCACGCCGGTGTTGCTGTCAACCCATTTACATTTGAAAACACAAACAATAAATTTGACATAGTTAAGCTCCCAAATTTCTTCAATGAACCCAAAGTAAGGGATGGAAGCTACATAGGGATTGTCATCATGTACATTGGCGAAGTGTTGAGATTCAGCCCTTAGGGTGATCCCACTGTTTTGCATTGTACTTTTCTCATCTTGTGCTTTTGTATAAAAGGAATACTTGTTTATGTCATATCCTTGCCAAGTTATAACATTTCATTTAGGCTCATTTGCTATCTTTCTTAAAGTTTCAAAAGCATTTTCATCAGCAAAGATTGTATCTTTAAACCAATCACGGAAAGTCTTGTTATGCTTTTTCAAGACCCAGTTCTTCGACATTTTTGGATTACTTTGTTTGACTAAACCTTCATGTTGAAGTATGCATGGAAAAAATTCATTACTGTTATTCAACACATACAAGTGAGCTTGTAACAAGTCTTCTACACTTGGAGTGATAACATGCAGTCCTCTTGAACCCTTATCGCCCACCTTGTCATCATGCCGAGACTCGAGAAGCCCAACTAGTTTAGCCTTTTCAATGTACTCTGAACAAAATTCAATGACTTCTTCTGCAATGTACCTTTCAACAATAAATGCTTCCGGATGATGTAGATTCTTCGTATACCCTTTTAAGATCTTCATGTATCGCTCAACCGGGTAAATCCACCGCAAAAAAACAGGATCACAACATTTGATTTCTCTGACCAGATGAACAATTAAGTGAACCATGATGTCAAAGAAAGCAGGAGGAAAATACATCTCCTACTGGCACAGTATAATAACAACCTCACTTTCCAGCTCATCTAACTTCACATGATTAACGACTTTGCTACATATGACATTAAATAAAAAGCATAGGTGAGTTATGGCTAACCTGACTTTGTTAGACAAAATGTCTCATATGGCCACGGCTAACAATTGTTGCATCAAGACGTGACAATCGTGAGACTTTAACCCTACCAACTTAAGATACTTCAACTGCACAAGGCTCTTAATATTTGAAGAGTATCATTATGGGACTTTGACCAGACGCCGACACTGACAAAAACTGATCTTCTCCTTTCTGGACAAAGTATGACAAGCTAGAGGCAAGTATATTTTTTTACTATCAAACCTTGGATGCAACTACGATCGTATACCCATCTCAGCTAGATCTTAACGGGTATTCAAACCATCTTTCATCTTGCCTTGAATGTTAAAGAGCGTCCCAATGACACTATCACATACATTTTTCTCCACATGCATAACATCAATACAATGTCTAATATCTAGATCAGACCAGTACGAAAGATCAAAGAAAATCGACCTCTTCTTCCATATGCAAGTCTTACTTTTTTCCTTCTTTTGGGTCTTTCCAAATATAGTATTCAGCTGTTGAACCCGTAGGAAGACCTGCTCACCAATCAACGATATCAGCGCAGTTTCGTGCTCTTGACTTCCATTAAATGCTTTTATCAATCGCTTGTAGGGGTGATGAGGTTTTAGAAAACGCCGATGCCTAATGTAGACTATTTTTCTACCATGTTTCAGATGTATGTAGCTTGTGTGTTCTTCACAGATGGGGCATGCATGATGACCCTTAACACTGTAACCGCTCAAATTCCCATATGCTGAAAAGTCATTAATGGTACAAAAAAGCATTGCACGCATTTGAAAAGTCTCATTCCGAAACCCATCAAACACTAAAACCCCCTCGTCCCACAACTTTGTTAGGTCTTCAATCAACAGACTTAGATAAACATCAATTTCATTTCCTGACTGTCTTGGGCCCAATATCATCATAGAACACATCATGTATTTTCGCTTCATGCACAATCAAGGAGGAAAATTGTAAATTACTAGTAGAACTGGCCATGAATTGTGTTAAGTACTTAAATTGCCATATGGATTCATTCCATCACTGGCTAGTCCAAGCCTAAGATTTCTTGCATCTTTGCCGAAATCTGGAAACAAAAGATCTATCTTCTTCCACTGGGAGCAATCAGCCGGATGACAAACCATTCCGTCATAGTTTCTCCCATTTGCATTCCATGTAAGGTCTTTAACATCATCTCCATTAGCAAAAAGACGCTTAAACCTTGGAACGATCGGCAGATACCACAACACCTTTGCTGGGGGGCCCTTCTTTGAGTTTTAATCACTACTACACTCCTCATCATCCTTGACTTTGTACCGTGATACCCCACACCTAGGGCATTTGAACATTTCTTCAAATTCATGTCTATACAATATGCAATCATTCGGGCAAGCATGGATCTTCTGATACTCCATACCCATGGGACACAGTATCTTCTTCGCCTGATAGTAACTTTTAGGCAACGTTTTTTCCTCTGGAAGCATATCGTTCACTACTTGAAGCAGTGAACTAAAGCTTTTTCCACTCCACCCATATCTGGCCTTCACATTAACCAGAATTAACACCGCCGACAACAATGTCAATGAATTCTTGCACCCCGGATACAAAGGCTTCTTTGATTCACTTTGCAATGTATCATACATAGGGGCATGTGCTTGCTGAAAAGACTCTTGTCCAAGGTCACGAATCATATCCTCCAAGCAATCTCCCATTTCTACATCAAACGGTTCAGATTGGGACCCACTCTGCATGTCTATCAATTCACCATGCCATATCCACGTCGTATAATTCCTCTTAATTCCATCATACAACAGATGCTCCCGTATGTCGTCGACTTTTTGTCGTCTCCCGCTCAAACAATTTATGTCGTCAACTTCTTTTTGAAGCAAATTATAGGAACTATTCGACACCTTCCTCATACGCAGGGCTCAATCGGCTTTCATTCATCCAACTTCGATCCATCTAAATAATAACTCATTCATACTCCAAAACTCATTCAATGCATGATATCTCACTTTTTCATTTAAGGTGTGGCCCTATCCCATTCAGGAAGACACATTTTTATGGTAGATTCAGGCGTCAAGATTAATTTTATTTTGTTAAATTTGATGAAATTTCGGCAGCATTTCGCATTGGTCTCCAAGTACACGACATGAAATCGGTGACATTAATTCGCTAATAATCAAGTATGCACTTAGAGAACAACTAGAAGTGCATTGTACCGTAAATACATCAAATTAAAAAAAATAATTTTAACCTTAACAAATGAATCTACCATAAAAATGTGTGTCTCCCCAAACTGTCCAAACGGACAATTCAAGATTCAATACAATGATTAATGCAAACTTTCAGCAAGAATCATTGTATTCAATCTCAAACGGGAATCTAAGGTTCACTCATTATGAACAAAAGTCGAATCTAAAGCAAAGCACACTAATGACATATAATTCAAATATAGTGACATATAACACAACACAACAAATCGGGAAGAACCCTAACCAAACAAGAAAGCAATGGCTGCGGAGTTAGGGCAACAGACGGTGGAGCTATCCATTCTCATCACACATGCCGCTCACAATAAGTCATTCGATACGTTAGCGCCACTAACGAATTGGAGGAGTAATTACATGGAGAACTCTTATTGTTTGTTATGCACATAATGGCAAGGAAGGAGACGCCTTAAGATTCTATGATGCTAAGCTTGACAAGGTGAAAGAAATACTAAATCAAATAGATGTGAAACATGATGCAATTGTATGGAAGGAACTCCTTGCTACATGTAGAATGCATGGTAACTTCAAATTCTGAGAGAGGACAACTACAAATCTTTTTGAGTTGGAACCCATGAATGTTATGCCTTATGTTATGTTGTCTAACATGCATTCTGAATCTTGAAAATGGGATGATGCTGCGAAAATACGAAGGTTGGTGAAATCAAAAGGAATAACAAAGGAGCTTGGATGCAGTTGGATCGAGATGAACGGTATAGTGCATACATTCATTTATGAAGATAGAGGACATCCAAGGGAAGCTGAGATTTATTCCAAGATTGATGAAATCGTAAGAAGAACTAAGGAAGTTGGTTATGTTCCAGATATGAATTTTTTGTTGCATGACATGGATAGAGAGGGAAAAGAGGTTGGTCTTGCTTATCACAGTGAGAAATTGGTTGTTGCTTTGGGATTACTTGCTTCTCAAACAGGTGCACTAATTTGGATGTTTAAGAATGAGTTTGTGGAGATTGTTCTGCTATGAAATATATATCAGGAGTTTTCATTTGTCATATCATATTGAGGGATTCAAATTGTTTTCTCCATTTTAAGGAAGGATAATGTTCATGTGGGGATTACTGTTAGGATTTAATTTTAATCTTAATACTTGTCTTTGATATAGTTTCTAGGGGAATTGATACATGATAGTTTTAAGCTTATAGGGCAATGTTACACAAAATTTGCTCTGTTTCTGTTGTACCATCATCAAGGTTAAATTCATTTTTATGATATTTGAAGTTAGAACATATACACGGAGAAATAAACCTTGTTCTAGAATATTAAGAGCTTAATGTATACAGAAATGGATTCTGAGACAGAGGAAGCAAAACTACTTTTTTTAATTAAAATTTGAAGCAAGTTGTGCAAAAGATAGACATTTTTATTTTTCTAATTTCATGATTAAATATTTGCATCAGTGAAGAATGATTCCACTATCATAATTGAATCTTGAACTTTACCAATTAGTAACATGTGTATGTTAGTTCAAAAATGATTCCACTGTCATAAACCAATTTTACAACATTGGTTAAGAAATGATCAACAAAATTCAAGGCAAAAATAGCCTTATGTAAGGGAGAAATAACAATAAAAAATGAATTGAGGTAGGAGCATAGTGTGCTCAACAAAGTTTTCAAATTCAGAGAATCTTCTCAAGAAGAAAGACATAGACCAAAAAGAAATACTGAATATTTAGACACCTAGTTTTGAGTTTGAGTGTGTGGTCCAATCAGGAACAATATATCCACTTGCTACAATTGCTATCAATCAGGAACAGACTACAGTTTGAGTGTGTGGTCACTGGTAATCATAGTCTTACTTGAAGGTAATTTTTAGGAAAATTTTTACTAAAAAGTAATAATACTTAACAATACTCAACAAAACTTTCAAGCAATCCAGACATAGAAAAAAAAATAAAGAAACATGGTTTCAATTTATGCATCACCATCACACTTGTGTCATAAATTAGAGACAAGCTTTCATCATAACATAAATATAGGAGATTCAGGAGATTTCATCACAACAAATTTCCTCATACAGATGTCAATGGAGTCTAATAAAAAAAAATATCTCCAGTTTAAAATTGATCACCCCTTTTTCCACCACAAGCTTAGTAACTAATACCAATCTAGTTTCTTCTAGCTGGAACACAAGTTTAAATCCACTAAATTTAGTCAAAGTAGAACGAGGAAGATCAAATATTAATGTCACAAAAAGAAAGGATTGATATGTACCACCAATTTCAATGCCCTTATGAACAAAAGGAACAGAACCAGTAACAATGATGATATTTTTTGTAGTTACTATTTTTTCTAAAGAGCCAACTTTCACCTTTTGAGGACCCTGCACAGTTGCACAAAAATATAGAATATTTATTTTCATTTGATATGCACTTATAACAATTGAATAATCTTGTTGCAACTCCTCTCCTCATGCCTATTAATACAAAATATGTAGACACCTAGTTTTGGGAAAGATTTTGCAGACCATGTTGTTGAGTTGCACAAAAATAATAGTCAACTCGAAGGTGCTGATTGGTTATTACAAAGATGTCATGTTTTTCTTCTTTCCCGTGTTTGTAATTTCAGCTATATAAAAAAATTACAACTGAATAGAAATCATGTTTGTGATTTTAGGAGCTTTTATTAACTAAACAATAAAATCTGAAACTAACTAATTCACTAATGGCTGAATAACATATTCTTATCAATTGACTTATTCAAACTAAAATTAAAACTGCCTTGACAGATCCAAGGTACGTTCCCAATGTACTATCAGAAACTGTATGTGAACCTTAACCTGTGCTACACCTGACCTGAATATAAAACTCTTCCTTTGCCTTTTTTGTACTCTTTTCTGCTACATAGAGGTGTTATCTATTTAACAACATAAATGGTATCAAGTAAGCAATAGTACCCTTGGAAAAAAAAAAGTATTACAATCAAACCCCAAGTTTTATTTCTATATATTTAGCACAATTAAGTTAAGTCATTTCAAACACTAGTTATTTAAATTTTTGAGAAATAACTGATACAACATATTCCATATATTAGTTAAGTATGTTAGAGGCAGAGATAGAAAGGAAACCTCTCTGCTACTTACTTGCAAAGTAGGTTCAGTAGATATAAATTGAACCTCTCTGCTACTATATCCCACTTACTGGATTGAGTAGGTTTAGCTACATCAATCAATTGATGCCACTGGACTCCATTAACTAATGTTAGTTAACTGGATTTTGTAAAGTAACTGTGAGGTTAATTGCATAAAAAAGTGAAATAATGCTTAGAGTAGGCAATCCTAGCTTAAATCTTACCCTTTCCTTGATGTCACCCAAAGTAGGCAAGTTCAACTTATAGAATTCCTCTCTGAATGCAACCACAAACCTAAATAAAGTTTACAAACCAGCAAGAATAAGACAATTAGGATCCGTTTGATTTGTATAAATTTAAGGGACAAGACAACAAAATATTACATATGCATACATTCAAACTTTATTGACTAACTAATCTTATATTTCCTCAATGTGGGTGTGATAGAGAAACCAAACTATGATACATCTACTATTTTTTTCTTTTATATATCCGAGGGATTCGAAGAGTGTCAAGATACATCTACTATATTATTGTATTTTCACTTTTAAAGGACTAAAACTTGACCATTATCATGTATAGGGATAACAAAAAAAAAATTCACACCCGCAGATAAAATCCATGCCAAAATGAAAAGTTAATGACGACTTCACGGGTACCCGCTACCTGTGGGTATGAGTATTTTGTATATCCGCATATTAAATAGATGGAAGCAGGTACCCGTTGAAATACCAACATAAAATGGAGATTTTATGTTTGTTCTTCTAGGGTCACAACACTCAACTCATCAATGAGGGGGGCTTATTGCGTGTTGAGCTCTGAATCGGTAGTTCAAAACACATACATTACATAACTAATAGCATTTTCATGGATAACCCCAGAACCGTTATTTCACAAAATTCTCTCAAAACACAGTGAACAGGATTTTAGGTCTTCACTATGTTTTGTTCGAAATCCTTGGGTCTATAAAAACCCTCAACTAATTATAGAAAAAAATATATTCATATGGAACTAATTTATTTTCAAAGTTTCGGATTGTAGAAGTTTGACACAAACATTCGAAGAATCGATAAGTGGCCATGACTGAGAGTGAATGGAAACCATATTCCTTATGCACACAATGTGGTTGCAGTGACGTACCTCAACCGTGGTAGAGACGAACTCGTTTGCGGTAGTTGCAGCTTCAGTGACAGTGGTAGCTTCAGCAGCGCAGTTTCCGGTAGTCACAGGGTCAGGAAGAAGGAGAAAGGAGAAAGGAGAAAAGGGTTTGAGCGCGGGGGGGGGGGGGTGGGTGGGCGAAAATGAATTTGTGTTTTAATTTATGAACAGAACAACATCAGTTTTTTTAAAATAACCGATGTTAACCTCAGATAGTTAACATCGATTTAAAAAAAAACCGATGTTAACCTCATATAGTTAACATTTGGTTTTAAAAAACCGATGTTAACTATCTGAGGTTAACATCGGTTTTGTCAAAACCGATGTTAAGTAACTCAACTTATTTACAAAAATGCCTCCGTGCTTTTCTTAACATCGGTTTTTTGAAAAATCGATGTTAATCGTGTGATGTTAAATCTATATATTCTAGTAGTGTTCATACTCTGCAGCCAAATGTCTACTGGAAAGATTGATGTTTTAATAAACATATGACATTATCTTACTAAGTCTCAAGTTAGTTCTTGCTTTGGGATTATGTTACCTGTCAATTTCAAAACATGGTGGCATGTCCTTGATGCTATGTAGTTCCATTTTCAATTGTATTTCTCTTTGTTTAAAACTTGTTCAACAATTCCACCTTAACATAACTTGGTTGATGGAGCTATTTGTCATGCAAGTCGTGTGTGTTCAAATCTTAAAATGCACTGTGGACTCATTTTAGTGTAGCCTATTCCTCTTAAACTAATCCAACTTAAAGGAAAACTTAATCAAGGCGCTTCATTTTTCCCCCCTTACCCAGCTTATTGACTAGAAAAAATATAACTATGAAGGGGATCAAATGCAAGCGAATGCGCAAAAGCGGTATCAAGAACACAGACTCATCATATCTCTTCCACCAGGCAATGTATTTTCACTTCCAAATTGACTCACATGGTCGTTGGTCTGTGAAACATCCTCTAAAATAACCAGTGGTCCAGCTGAATGGTTTTGAACATCTGTTTCAATTGCTCACACTGGACCTACTTTGGAATCATCAACCTTGTTGACATTAAAAATGCGGCATGTCATAAATATACGTAGATAATGTTGTACATGAAAGTCCAAATGCAGATGTGTCCTACCTGGTAAACCAAAAATAGAAATTGGAAAATCTTAATTCATAGCTGTTAGGTTTTCTATATGATGAACATAGTCAATAACCAATGTGCTAGGTTAGATCATCTTACTGCCATGGACAAAGAGGCATATGCCATCCCTTTTTTATTACAAACATCCACAATTCCAAAAGGGCTAGTGTTTTCTTTATAGACTAATGCAACTATGATAAGAGGCAAATTGCCTAGATTTCCTGTTTACATCAAATCTAAAATAGTTACAAAATAAAATTTCCAAGTGTCAAGACTGTATGAGATATTCGTTGTGCTGTGATATATATCTTAAAAAAAAGGCTAAAATATGTTTTAGGTCCGTAATAAATTAGCAAGTTTTGTGTTTACTCCTTGATAAAAAGAGGGTATGTGATATCCCTTGTGCTGTGACTAATATATCCTAAAAAAAATTACATACATTTGGTTTCCCTTTATAATTGGAATGAAAATTTGTCATCTTTAATTTGTTAAGGTCACCAAAATTTACATACATTTGGTTTACTTGAGGACTAACAAAATTTGATGCCTACTTTGTAGAGTTGAATTTTAGACAGAAATCAAAGAATCTTACTAAGCTGACCTTTGGATATAAATTTGTCAACATAGTTGGCTTGCATGCTTTTCAATGATTTGAATACGCCTTGATAGCTTAAGTTGTGCCTACCTTTGTATTGTTTTACTTCTTGTTTTGATTCTTTCCCCCATTCATGCTACAAATTATATCTCCTCTTTAGAACTACATATTTTTGTGTACCATTTTACTACTTCCCCGCACTCGTTGTGGTTCTTAGTCATCATCTTTCGAGGTATGTATCTATTTTCTGAAACTACTGTGCTTATTACATGCTTGTTGATATATCAGTATTCTTTGATGTTACTAGTTACGTGCATTATGAGTGAACCTTAGTTTCCCGTTTGAGATTCAATACACTAATTAATACGGATAGTTTGGATTAATCGATGTATTGAGTCTTGAATTGTCTATTTGGATAGCTTGAGAGGACATTTTTTTACCGTTGATTCATACATAGAGGTAAATTATCTTTTGCATGATTTGAAGATGTAACATCTCATTTTTTTTGTAAACTAATTTAAAAAGGATTGTTATTTATAAATAAAGAGTTAAGAAAAATGATAAGGTTTTTATAATTAAATAAATAAGGAGAAATAAATCTATTAAAATAATGGTTTCAAGGAAAAAAAAGAAAAGATATTTTATTTATTCATTTGTTAGGGAATAAAATAGAGTTTGTTTTTATAAAATAATATAAATAAATAAATAGAGTAAATAATAAGTTGTATTTACCCTAGCTATAAATAGAACGTGTTAGGTCAGTTTTCACACAGACGATACCTCTTCTTTCTCTCAATTTCGTTTTTCCTTTCTCTCCTCCCAGAACCCTCTCTTTTTTCCACATACCACCAAATCTTTATCAGCAAAATGACGATCTCGGACTCATTCAGCATTGGATCGTCGTGAAATTTAAGCACCAGGTTTGGAACTCAATTCTGAGCCTTTTCACCGATGGCAATTATGAAAACCTGTCGGAGCTGAGAGAATTACCCTTTGCATTGTAACTTTCCATTCCCGCAGAAACCCGGAGCTGTCTCGGTAAAACTATAATCCCAAACTTGTTAACCGTTGGATTGTTGTGAAATTTTGATGTGGGGTTTGAGATTCAATTCCACACACCTTAACCGTTGGGATTTTCAAAATTATTTCTTTAAAGCGAGAAAGATGCATCGCACGTAGGACCATGGAATGGAGGCTTCAATCCTTTATTCTTCTCTCTAACGTTTGGGAACCGTAACAGAGCAATCGGAAGAGGAGCTCTAGAGAGCACCAGAAATGCCACAATTGATAATAGAGAATGCTTGAGCAACTATATCGAGTTAAGGGATGAGTTATTCACAATTGGGGATTAGTGAGAACATGTGTTGGGATCCTTAGAGTATCAATTGGAATGAATTTTGGGGTGTTTCTGTAATTTTTGATTCTATCCTTATAATTATATACGTTTGATAAAACAGTTGATGTCCCAATGAGAAATTGCTATGAAATTGATGTGTTCTTTTGTTGAGTGTGAACCCTACAAATTGAACCTTTCTCTAATTAGCGTGAATTGATGAAATTAAGTAAGTAGAGATTTAGCGTAAGAGGGAGTGAGATATTGATTTTGTATTTTCCCTTTTTCATGCTTTTTAGGTTTTTTTATAGTTTAAAATTAATATTATATTTGAAATTGACCAAAGATTTCTAGTAGGTTGTGTGTTGTATTCTTAGATAATATATATGAATTCATGTAAACTTATATATATGGGAAAATGTTCATATAATCATTTAGAAATGGTACATTGAAAGCTTACTCTGAAATTCATGATCCAATATGATGTATGTTGCTAATTTTATATATATATAGATTTAGCTATATATTTATTTATATTAATATTTTATGTAAATAATATTGTAGTGTTGTTATAGTGTGATTCCAAAAATTATTTAAATGTTGGAGTTTGAGAATATCATGGTTAGATTTGAGATACATGTGTATTGAGATGTGTGTATTGAGTTGTGAGCTATGAATTATACAATAACCTGACCAGTGTTGATATTGAGAAAAGTGTTGATGTGCAATTTTAAAGAGAAAGTGTAGGTTTGCTATTTAGGAACCAATGTTAAATTGTAGCGCAATGTGTTAAATGTGTTTGAAACACGAGTTTGAGATTGTGGGTATTGTATAATTCATGAGCAGTGTTTATAAATGAAATATGTGATGAATTGTGAAACAACATGTTTCTTTGAGTTTATAGTATTGTTATTGAGATTGAGTGTAAGTGCAAAGTTGAACATGTGTTAATTTGTGAGACACGTGTAAACATGTGATAGTGGATTGTGACATTATGAGATGTGAAATTGTGAATGAGGTTTGATTGTGAATAAGTGTGTGGTTAACACTTGATGTGACATTACTTGTGTTGTAAGCTGTGAATTGTACAATAACCTGACTAGTGTTATCTTGAGAAAAGTGTTGATGCGCAGTGTTAAAGAGAAAGTGTAGGTTTTCTATTTAGGAACTAGTGTTAAGGAGAAAGTGTAGGTTTCCTATTTAGGAACCAGTGTTAAATTGTAGCGTAATTGTGTTAAACGTATTTAAAACACGAGTGTGCAGTGATGGGTATTGTATAATTCATGAGTAGTGTTTGCATGCAAAAAAAATTATTTTAGGGGTTGAACCTGAATCAGGAAGAAGAGGCCCTGACGGACTCTTCGGAGTGTAGGCCTTGGGGGTCACCTAGTTTGAGTGCTCCTGTGCCAATCCCACATGGTTGGAGCCTTCTCGCAAAATAGCATGGTCATGACTGGTCTCCCTATGATTTTACTTACTGAGAGTGACCTGACATACCCATTGTGTGGTGTGTCTTGTTATGTACTCCTAAGCGCCCCAGGGTGGTTTTTCACTAACATGGTACCACATTGCATATAGGCTTGAGTCTTAGCATAACTGTTGCATACACTTGCTAATTGTTTATTATGAAATTGATGTGTTATTATGTCTTGATCGGAGTGTGTGATTCTTGTGTAATATGAATTGATGATTGAAAAGTGAATTTTGAATGACAAAGTGGTGGAATTACGTGAGTTATGTTTAAGTAAGTTTTATTTTGTTTATGTGATATGTATATCTAGTTGTCTTGCTTCTATATTAGTTAGGAATGTGATAACTCACTCCCCATGTGTTGTTTGTGTTTGGATCTTGTGATGATGTTGAACTTTGTGTTTCTTGAGAGCAGATGACTAGGTGAATTGCTTTAAGGAACCTTGTACTGAAGGACGTCGTGACACAATGCTCTGATAGGAAGTGACATTGGGGCATAAGTTTTTATATTAATTGCATGATGTTAGTCTATTTTATTTTACCTCACTGATTTAACAAAATATTTTTGTAAATTTTGACGGCCTTATTTTGAGCCGAATATGTTTTTAATAAGTTTTAATTGATAATAGTGAAGTGAATGTAAACCTTTTACCCACGTGAATTTGTTTACCGATATATTTATATATTTTATTTATTTAGATATATGTTGGGGTAGAGGGTGTCACAGAAGAAATTTCGGTATACTGCATTTGACATTGTTCTTCAGGTGCATACTTGACTGCAGTGATTATGCACCATGTCACCGCTTTCATCTTGTGTACCTGAAGACCAATGTGAAATGTTATCAAAATTTCGTCAAATCAAACAAAAGAGAGATTTTACCTATACGTTTTAATCAACTATAAAAATGTCTTCCTGAATGGGATAGGACTACACCTTTAATGAAAAAGTGAGTTTAGCATGCATGAAAGATAACTTAATGATTTTGAATAGTAAAGATGAAACATGGATCGAAGTTGGATGAAAGCATCACACATTTCAGACGAGTATGAGAATGGGGTTGAACAATTCCTACAGTTTACAGAACGTAATGCTGCAAGTTTGGGGGGAAATTTTTATTGTCCATGTGTTAAATGTGTGAATGGGAGACGACAGTCAGTAAATGAAATAAGATCACATCTTATATGTCACGACACCATTCAGAATTACACAAAATGGATATAGCATGGGGAATTGCTAGACATGCCAATTGTTTCTCGCACTAAGCCGGTTGATGAAGACACAGAAGATCGTATAGAAGACATGATTCGTGATCTTGGACAAGACAGTTTCGAACAAGCACATGCACCTTTGTATGACAACATAGAAAGTGATACGAAGACACCATTGTATTCGGGGTGCACAAGTTTCACAAGGTTGTCAGCGGTGTTAGCTTTAGTTAACTTGAAGGCAAGATTTGGGTGGAGTGATAAAAGCTTCAGTGAATTACTGGTGTTATTGAAGAACATGCTTCATAAACATAACACATTGTCGAAAAATCACTACAAGGCAAAAAAGATTTTATGTCCTATGGGAATGGAGTACTTGAAGATCCATGCATGCCCTAGAGATTGCATATAGTATAGAAATTAGTTTACAGAAATGCGTAAGTGCCCCACTTGTGGGGTATCATGATACAAAGTGCAGCATGACAAATTCGGTGATGATGCAAGCAAAAACAATAGTCGTCCAACAAAGGTTTGCTGATATCTTCCAATAATACCAAGGTTTAAGCGATTGTTCACTAATGCACATGATGCAAAAAACCTTACATGGCATGCAGATGGCAGAAAAAATTGATGGATTGCTCCGACATCTGACCGATTCTCCACAATGGAAGACAATTGATCGTTTGTATCCATATTTTGGAGATGAGGCAAGAAACCTAAGGCTTGGTCTTGCTTCGGACGAAATGAATCCTTTTGGAAACTTAAGCACAAACCACAATTCATGGCCTGTTTTGCTGATGATTTACAACCTCCCTCCTTCGTTGTGCATGAAGCAAAAATACATTATCCTATGTATGATGATAGCGGGTCCAAGGCAGCCAGAGAATGATATTGATGTGTATCTCACTCCGTTGATTGAAGACTTAAGAAAATTGTGGGAAGACGGGGGTCATGTGTGGGATGGGCATTTGTAGGAGACATTCAGGTTACGCTCAATGATGTTGTGTACTGTTAATGACTTTCTAGCATATGGAAATTTAAGTGGATATAGTGTCAAAGAATATCATGCATGTCCTATCTGTGAGAGAAAAACGAGCTTCATCCAACTGAAACATGGAAAAAAGACAGTGTATACCAGACACCAAAGGTTTTTGAAACCTTTTCGCCCGTATCGACAATTGAAGAAAGCTTTTAATGGAAGTTAGGAGAATGAAAGTGTGTCGCAGCCATTAGCTGGAAATGAAGTTTATGATCAGGTGAAGGACATCATAACTATACTTGGTAAGACCCAAAAGAAGACATCATCTGAGACGAACATATGGAAGAAAAGGTATATATTCTTTGATCTTCCATACTAGTTTGATCTACATGTGCGTCATTGTATAGACGTTATGCATGTCAAGAAAAATGTATGTGATAGTTTAATTGGTACCCTTCTTAACATTAAAGGCAAGACAAATGATGGTTTGAAAAGTCGTCAAAACCTGGTTGACATGGGAATATGAGAGCAGTTGCATCCGATATCATAAGGTCGTCGAACATATCTGCCCTTAGCATGCCACACATGTCAACAGCAGAGAAGAGAAGTTTTTGTCAATGTCTGCGAAATGTAAAAGTGCCACAAGGATACTCTTCAAACATCAAGAGCCTTGTAGCCCTCAACAATCTCAAGTTGGTTGGCTTGAAGTCTCATGATTGTCGTCTTAATGCAACAACTATTGCCTATAGCAATTCGCAGAATCTTGCCTGACAAATTTAGGGTTGCAATAACCTGTTTGTGCTTTCAGTTTAATGTTATCTGTAGCAAAGTCATTGACCCTTGACAATTGGATGATTTGGAGAATGAGGCTACCATTGTCCTTTGTCAGTTGGAGATGTATTTTCCTCCATCATTTTTTGATGTAATGGTTCACTTAATTGTTCATCTTGTAGGGGAGATTCGGTTGTGTGGTCCGATTTTTTTACAGTGGATGTATCCAGTTGAAGAGTACAAGAAGATGTATCTAGTTTTTTTACGAGGTTACAATGTTGTAACAATGACTCAACATGAAGTATCACAAGCACATCTGTATATCTTAAATAACACACAGGAGGTCATTCCCTACATACATACTCACAAAGAATATTTGACATCTATTCACCCAAAAATGAACATGATGAAAGTGCTGCAAGAGAATAATAGAACCTTCATAAACTGGTTTAAAGAAACAATCTTCAGTGATGACAATGCCTCTAAAACATTAAGATTGTTGGTTGTTGGTCCAAATCTAAATGTCCCCACTTGGAAGGGATATGATATCAACAATTATTCTTTCTATACAAAGTTACAAGATGATAAAAGTAGTGTGCAGAATAGTGGGGTGACTTTTGAGGCTAATTCTGAACACTTTTCTAGTGCATCAGATAACAACCCAATTCAAACCTCAATGCCTTACTTTGGAGTCATTGAAGAAATTTAGGAGCTTGATTATAACCAATTTAGAGTGGTTGTATTTAAATGTCAGTGGGTTAATGGAAATACAGGTGTTCATCGAGATCAAATGGGATTTACTTTAGCAGACCTTAATAAGGTGGCCTACAAGGATGAACCTTTCATTATGGCAAAACAAGCAAGACAGGTGTTTTATGTCCAAGATCCGTGTGATTCAAGATTATCGGTGGTTCTACAAAGAAGACCAATTGGTAGTAGGGACTAGAATCATGATTCCATACTTGACATTTGTGATACGCCTGCTTTTTTCACAAAAATGCCTTGCATAATTCAGCATGACGAGGTCGATGATGTACATGCGATTCGTAATGATCACGATGAAGGTTTATGAGAGAACATTCTTGCGTAACTGCATTGTATCAATGTAATGTTTATCATATTATGTTATTTGTTACCAATTTATGTAATGTGCATATTTACAATTTCTTTCGTATATGCTAATTTTAATCGATGGACATTAATGAATTTGTTTTATTTGCACAGGGTCATGGGAACACCTCCAACGTCCCCGCCGCATTCCGATGGTCATTAGGAGGCTATGCCTAAAAAGACTAGACAATCCACACAACTGAGAAGGTTGACTTTAAGAACCTTAGATTAGCCTAGACCAACGGTTAATGTCGATCCTGCAAGTGGAAGAGGATCAGGCCCACAAAAATAGAAGTTCCACAGCTATTTAGGGGTCCTAACTAGAGAAAAGATTCCTATTGTACATAGAAATTGGAAAGATGTGTTGGAATCTCTGAAGGACCTAGTATGGGATGACATTTTGGTAAGTAAACTTAACAGTGACATGTATTTAATTTCTTGTTATTAATAGTTTAAAATGTTGACTGGTACTAAATGTTAATTGTTAAATATGTTATGCAGACCAAATTTGATATCCCAAAAGCCTCAAATGCCAAGAAAAAGGTGATGCCCATGATGGCCACTAGATGGAGGCAATTTAAGTCTTCACTATCCACTAAATTTGTCTATGCTAACATTGACGAGGAAGAAAAAGAAGATCCTTCTATAAAATATGGTATAGATCAACAAACTTGGGATGAATTTGCTGCGAGTCGTAAGACCCCTACCTGATGGGTTAGATGTTTGTTAGTTTAATTTAAATACTTTATAGAAATATATGATTTTGTTTCATTTAATTACATGGAAATACTATAAGGTGTATTACAGGAAATAAGGAAAAAGGTGCAACAAATTCAGAAAAACAATGACTGCCCCCACGTACTGTCTCGTGGGGGTTATGATTTGCTTGAGAAAAAACTAATAGACGAAAAAAGAGAAAAACGAAAAGAAGAGGCAATGCTAACTGAGAAGACACCATTGCTTAAGGACCCTCCATCTCCCATTGAAAGAGATGTGAAGTGGAAAATGGCTCGCACAAAGCGATATGGGTAAATGACATCTCAGGTAACACAAGAAATATCAGATAGAATTGTGAGTTCATGGTTGACATATAATTTGAATCTAATTTTTGTGTTTTATAATAATCACCTCATTTGATGTTGAATATGTCGTGCTTGTTATATGACTCATTAGAAGAGCAGACGATGCAGGGCAGTTTTGTTCCCCATGGTCGTGACGACATACTCAATACTGCCATTGAACGACCGGAGCATCCAGGTTGTGTTTTTGTAGCGGCGTCTGGTATGACAATCAGTCGATATTATGGAAGGACATCATGTGGCTCTAGCAGTTCCTCTACATCAATCACCCAGCAACAGTTGGCTGACATAATTGGAAGCCTTAAGTAAGAGTGGAGGAATGAGATAATTGGAAACCTCAAGGAAGAAGTCCGGAATGAGATTGAAGAAGAAAATAAGCGTAGTCTGGAGAAACTGAAACAAGAGTTGAAGGATGCCATAAAATTGAGTTTTCCCAAATGGGATCATAGTACTCACCCCTGATTGAGGCATATATACAGGCATTATGTGCACGTGTTAGCACAAAAGGGAGCAATGCTGAAACTGCTGTCATCCTGACTATGGGGTTATATGTGCAACAAAAATTGTACACACCTGGTGGCCTTGGGGAAAATATATGAGGGGGGGGGGGGTCTAGCATTCACAATGTGGCTTATGCCGATGATGTGGTAAGGGTCAGTGTTGAAAAATTTTTAGACGATGACGCCCAAGTCCCATTCCCGACATCAGAAATACAATATGTCAGGCAGGCCCTTCAAACATTCATTGCATGGCCAACAAATCTTGTGAAACTTGTGTCCCAGGAGGTAAATTTTAATTTGCAATACATGTATTAACAGTTTTGTACATAGATATAAATTAGTTACTCACATTACTTTAATTTTTGTTTACATGATGCAAATAGGACTCACATATTAGTCCAAAGAAACTGGATGAACCTCTTCAAAGGCCGAATAATATTTCTGAAGATGATCCCTTGCATTAGTTGATTAGGAGCCTATACGACATTTACGAGAAGCCTATTGAGTTAATGTGGGATGCCACTAAATTTGGGATTCCAAATGTAGATGCATCTTTTCTTCTTAACATATTTTGATGTAAATGAAATAATATCAGGCGACAAATGTTTGAACATAGCTATACTACAATTATGGATGATGTAAGTAAATTTCATATGCTTCATTAATAACTAATATTTGTTATGATATACAACACAATCAATTTTCATTTCACTGTTGAACATAGGTTTATGGAGAAGTGGAGCTCCAGTTTGGGTCATGGTTCGGTGAATGGATTCCTTGAGCCTCAGTCGATACACCATGCAAAGGATAGACATGCTAAATGTGAACATTACATACAAACTTGGGTGAAGGAATCTCAACAACAGGTGTACCTAGGAGCTTACCTGAACCAGTAAGTAGTATTTATACAAATTCTTGTAAAAAAATGTTTGAATTATAAGTAGCTAATTTTTTTAAAAATTCAGGGCCCATTGGCAGCTGCTTGTACTATGTCCAATGAACAATGTTGTTATCTGGTTATGTTCATTATGTAAGAAGCCTGATATTCATATCAAAGTCACAATTAACAAGTTAAGTTTTATATTCTAACTAATTTAATGTATTATAATATTTGAATGACCAATTTTTAATCGTCATATATACATTGATGTTTTATTTTTCTCCCCAGTGCAATGAAGATAGTAAAGAACATTGTGGATGCTAAAAATGATCAAGGAACTCCTAAGTGGATTGAAGTCAAGGTTAGTCATTTATATGTTGTGCTTATTTATGACTCGTGGTGTTTACATAGTAACTTCAGTACAGTTGTTCAATTCAATTATGATTTATATTGAATGTAGAGCCATGTTCAAAGCGGAGGCTATGAGTGTGGCTATTATGTGATGCATTGGATGTGGAACATAGTAAGCGGGGGTTTAAAGGATAATTGGAGCATGGTATGTTTGCTTCAACAACTTTAAATTAGTACCTCAGTATAACTTTTAAATCATTTTACATGTATCTCACATATTATTTGTATATTTCATATTTTGTAGTGGTTTGTTGATGGCACGACATTAGACATGGAGACAATAACAACAATTTGCAAGAAATGGGAAGCATATTAGTCGTCTTATACGACTAACTTTTGTATAAAAAACTTTTTTCAAAACATGTATAGTTTCCCCAATTTACAGTTCTTTTGTAGGAATTTGTAAATAAATCTTGATATGTTTAGATACATGTCATTAGAGTATCTTTAATTGGAATTAATGATAAAATTTGTACAATTTTAGGTCAAAAGAGGCTAAAGTCTTGAAGTCCTAAAAGGAGCAATCGAGCTAAGCGGAACCTGTGGGCTCAGCGTGCATCTACCGCTAAGTGCAGCTACAACGCGCTTAGCGTGATGAGAGAATCTGGAAGAGCACAAGAATCGAGGCCGCAAGCTAAGTGCGCGATCAGCTCACTAAGCGAGACGTTCGTCTCTTGCCAGGCTCAGCGCACGACTGGCACCAAGCCCAAATCCACTTACTCGCACTAAGCGCGACATCGTGATTTCATAGCCTATTTAAAGCCTGATTTGTCAGAATTAGGGACACAACACTTTTACCATAGCTGCATACTTTTGCACAGAATTCGAAAAGAGTGCTTTGGAGGCAGTAGCTAAGCAAGGAAGCTAGGGTTCATCACTTTGAGAGATTAGAGAGTGTTTGAGTGATTGTGAGGTGCCAAAAAGAGGAGGAGGGATCCCCTTTCCTATGTAAGCAACAATTCCTCTGTACTTTCTGCTTCACTTGTATTAGGGTTCCTTGTATGGCTGGCTAAAAACCCTAGTTGGGGATTTCTAATGAACAGTTAATGTAATTACTTTTCATATCTAATTAATTGTGTTTTGTGTGTTCAATGCTTCTTTCAATGCTTAATTACTACATGCTCCTGGTCTGATCACCCACTTATGTGTATTGTTAGGTGACTTTAGCCTTGGAAAATGTACTGTTGCCTTAGAAATTGATAGAAGTAGGGCTAAATAACTGCATTACCAGGGATGGATTGCAGGGTTTTAGTTTTCTTATTATACTGTGATGATAATGCTGTTTAAGTTAAGTCTAGTCCAACAAGAGGGATTTGAGCATGAAGCTTGGGTTAAATTAATCTAAACTTAGAGGGATCGAGGTTTAGTACTTTAGGCTTCAGCATAGAACACAAGAACATGATCAATTAGAGAAATATCTTCATATGCATCAACTCGTGTGTTAGAAAGACCCAATGCATTTTACCTATTACTGTCAACTTTTAAGTACTTGCATTTGATGCTTTTTAACATAGAATCTAGTTTACTTTTGTTTATATTATAAATTATCAATGTTTTTCACACAATGCCCTATTTCTGAATAAAACTTTGTCTAATAAGCAAGTTCCCTGAGTCTGATACTCGGATCATTCCGTTTTAATTTTAAATACTTGGCGACCCGGTGCGCATGCCGGTATATTACTTTCCCTTTGATATAAGTGTTTGTAAACTTAAGAAAAAGGAACTGTGTGGGGAAGCGAACACATCATATTTTGTAAAAGTTCAAAACATCCGATGTAGAAAGCTTTAGATGATATAGGACAAACCACTATGGTCAATTTGATGGTTACTGTAAACATTAAAAACACTTATGTACAAATTTTGGCATTTATTTTACAATAAATATTTATATTTGGGTATTTCATTTTATCTGCACCAAATCCATTGAAAAATTCATTGTATTCACAATAGTAAGTTGCGTGGATAGAATAACTATTTTTTATGCGTCCAATGTGCCAACTATGCAGGTCATTATGATCACTTTGTTATTTTCATAGCCCTGATGATACGTGACAATTGATCTGAAGCTTGTTTACTTATCAGACCCATGTAAGTTGATGTTAAGGTTTTAATTTTTGAATATTTTTGTTCCCCAAACCCTAACTTACATTCTTTTGTTAACATGTCGTCATTGTTGAAAATGACAAATGTCAATGTGTGTTGGATACAAGAACTGGAAATTTTAAGGATCGTCAAGCTGTTTATGAAGGTGAGGTGGTACTTGTAGAACAACCTGACAAAAGCACCTTAGATGCTCCCGATCTAAGAACTAAGGGTGAACTTACTCCACAACAAGGTAAGAACATCACATTGTACACAATTCAATTTTGAACTTTAAAAAAATTGAGGCTTTAGGACTTTAAGAGTTGCTTGAGAACTGAACAATCCAAAATCCTTTTGCTACTCAATCCAGTAAGGAGGTTCATTAATGGAACCAACTATCTTAAGAAGTTTATTTGAGGACAAAGATATAAATTTTGAAGTTTTAGTTTATCCTACTACTTGTAGTTTAACCTTTTGGTTCTATGTGGACAGGGTGGTATTCTCATTATTGGCTTCCACTCATCCCGTTAATTGGAAGCACAAACTACTCATTCTGTTATTTATTTATTTTTCTTCTGCTTTTGTTGGTTTACATTTCCTTTCTTGATTTAAGGGCTGAAATAACTAAGTAAATTTCTTAGGCAATCTTATTAGTGGGTGTCAAGCTACAAATGATCATAACAAAGAAGGGACTTAGGATTGAAGACAGAGGGGAAGTATTCAAGGGTGCACCAGTGGTGGAGCCAAGAGATGACCTGTTCTGGTTCAACCGTCCATCCCTTCTTCTCTTTATCATTCATCTTGTTTTCTTTCAGGTAGTCTCACTATTTTTTTTTCCTAAAGTTCTGTCATATAAAGCATTATTATGTCCCAAAAATAGTTATGTTTGCTTTTATTATGATCAATTGTAACAGGGCACTAAAATTGGAATTTATGGATCTAATTGCTCGGAATGGATTGTGGCAATGGAGGTTTGACACTTCTATAACCCTTGTGTTCTCAAAATTTTCTCTATTGTTCTTTCTTGCTATAATGCTATCATATCATAGTTCATAATTATGTTTATATTGGTGTAGTCTTGTTCCGCTCAAAGCTTTGTTTGTGTGCCTTTCTATGACACCCTTGGTAAGTTTTCTCTGAGATCAACTTGTTAAATAAATTCACGTATGCCCACTTCTCTCTCTCATCTTTATTGTTCTGTGATTAAGATGCATGCCAATCATATGATCCTAACCAAAGCCAATCTTCAGACTTTGTTTATTTTACATGTCTTAGTAAATAGATATGGTGCTCATTCTCTTTATTAGTGCGAAATTATTTAATTATTTTTCTAGTCTAAATAAAAAAAAGCAACATTCAAATTTTAATTAAGGCATTTTTTTCTGTTTTAAATGCAGGGGCCTGGTGCTGCAAATTTTATCATAGATCATGCAGAAGTAGATTTTGTGTTCATTGAAGATAAGAAGGTTAAAGAGGTAAGGAAGAAAGATCAATTTTTTATAAAAAAAAGTTAATATTCTGCTTCAGATGATTTTCTATATCAGAGATTCAGAGCAGTAGTTTATAGGCTCTTACTGAGTCCCTATACCATTTGCAGCTTTTAAATCCTGAATGTAAATCTTCAAAGCGGCTGAAAGGTAAATTTATGTGTTTAATTTCCAATATTTTTGTGCTCTAGCTAGCAAAACAATTTAATGAGATAAACTAAAATTGATTAGGGTTACAACCATGGTGTGCTTCATTTCATTAACAAAGGAAGAGACAGCTAAAGCCACTGCAATTCGAATTAAGCCATATTCGTGGCATGACTTCTTGCACTTGGTTAGTAAGTAGGGAATTGGTCATCCAATGCATAAATCATACCTCTATGCTTATTAGCACTAAAGGAATTCCTATCTTGTATAATTGTTTGGTTTGTTTTCTTCAGTTGCAAACGCGTTTTTTATTTTTATGATACAATTGTAGAATTTGGTTTGTTTTGTGAAGGTTAGATGCTGCACTTTCTAGAAAATTGTTCACACGGGATAAATGAGTTACTTTTTTCTTTTTTCTTTTGTAAAGGTGTTGTGTTATCTATTTGAACCTCTTTAATTGAATCAGTTGCTCTTTTGTGAAATAAACGTAATTCCAAGTTGGCACAAACTTTACAAAAATAAAAATAAAAAATTCATATGGATATATGGTGTTTAAACTATTCTCTGTAGGCTATTCCTGTAATTCCTCGTAGTTAGTTGTCTGTCTGATCTAGTTAAAATGGACTAACTATTATTCTTTCAGGGAAAAGAATACCCAAAAAGTACTTTTCCTCCTCAGGCTCATGACATTTGCGCAATAATGTACACTAGTGGGACAAGTGGAGACCCTAAAGGTGTTGTTTTAACGAATGAAAACGTAATGGCTTTAGTAAGAGGAATGGATCTTTTCATGGAACAATTTGAAGACAAGGTAAATCTAGTGCTTGATACACTGGAAAATTGTTATGATACCATGCATTTTTCTCATAACAAAAGTCACAAGAATACTATGAATTTGCATAGATGATTGTGGATGATGTGTATTTATCATTCCTACCCTTGGCTCATATCCTTGATTGCACTATTAAGTGTGTTGTTTATACTTTGTTTCAATGAATAAGAATATTTGTTTCAGGGATCAAGAAAGCAGTGGAAGAACTCAATCCAGTAAGGAGAATAGTTTTTGGCATGCTCTACAACTAGTAAGTTGGAATTCTATATGATGCTATATTTAGTTGTAACATTTTTTGGTAAAAGTAATAGTACTTTCATTTATTGAGATCATGGATTTTGGGCTGAGGCAGTTTTGCTAATTCATAGTTTTCTTTAAATGCAGCAAACTTGGTTGGATGAAAAAACAATACAAACATAGACAAGCATCACGTTTAACCAATTTATTAGCCTTTAGAAAGGTTGTATAATATCTCTTACCTAAAACTTGTATTTTTATCTTTCTTGAAAATAGACTTCTTTTACATATGGGTAAAACCTTCTCCAAATTTTCAACCTACTCCTATCCTAACTCCTACCCCTCCATTTTAGGTCAAAGCTAGGGCTTGGGGGTCATGTTCAACTAATAATATCTAGTGGGGCAGCCTTGTAATGACACCCAAGTAAATTTCAAATGTGTTGGAAAAAACAATTTTATTAATATTTCTTATAGTATAACTATATTTCTTGTTACCATAGCCTTGGCATACAAAGGCACAAGTAGTGACACGCAAGAATTCTTCCAAGACACTTGAAATTTACTTGGGTATCATTAAATATGTAAACTCATTCTTAATTTAGTGAATCTTATTTTCAAACTAACAAAAGTTTCAACCAAGAAAAGAGACTTGATTAAAAAATATGTTATTAGTCGATAAATTATTATATAGCTCAAAATATCTAGTATTCACTAATCTGTTAGACAAGTGGCCTCAGATATCTTAAGAAGGGGGGGTTGAATTAAGATATTCCAAACTACTTCCCCAATTTAGAAATCTATTTCACTTTCTTTTCAAGTTATAAATTCCCTTAACAATGAACTTCTTAAATATTAATTCAAATAAAACAATTTGAATATGAATATAAAGCAATAATAAACAAAGGAGATTAAGGGAAGAGAAAGTGCAAACTCAGATTTATACTGGTTCGGCCACACCCTTGTGCCTACGTCCAGTCCCCAAGCAACCCGCTTGAGAGTTCCACTATCTTGTAAATTCCTTTTACAAGTTCTAAACACACAAGGACAATCCTTCCTTTGTGTTTAGAATTCCTTTACAACAAGAGACCCACGGTCTCTTAATCCCTTAGAGAATGAGAAGAAGAAGAAGAATGAATCTCTCTAGAAAGAGATAGATTTTACAGATTGAGCGCTCAAATAATTCCTTTATGAATTGCAATTGAATTGGCCAAGGAATTCTTAAGAGGATAAAATGATTTTTGCTCTTTGAGAGGATAAACACTTGTTGTTCTGAAAAACTCTGAGCAAATTCGTGTTTAAGTCACATATATATAGACCATCGGTGGTCATGAATAAAGCCTTTGAAAAGTTGTGACTCTTAGAATTATTTTTCTGAAAATCCTGTTTGGTAATCGATTACAGTAATTGTGTAATCGATTACAACTTTTAAAATTTGAATTAAAACGTTTACTAACTACTGGTAATCGATTACCAGAATTGTGTAATCGATTACACAGTCTAAAATTTCAAATTCAAATTTTAGTAGCTGTTATAAAATATATTTGGCCACTGGTAATCGATTACATCCTCTGGTAATCGATTACCAGAGAGTAAAACCTTTGTAAAACACTTTTTAATTTAAATTACTTGGCCAAACCTTTTGCTAATTCAATTAGGAATTCCCTTCCTAATATACTAGTGATCATCTTGATGTTGTGACTTGTAATCTTGAAGTATTGTCTTGAATGTAATCTTGAAAAGCCCATTTGCATCAATTTTATCATATCATTATGATCATCATCAAAACACCAAAGACAATTGCATCTACATAATCTTCACACAAAAATCTAGAGTTAACAAAGGAAGCTATTAAAGATGGATGGTTTCACACAGGTAATTGAGTTGTCATTTCCTGAAAAATCTATAGTTAACAAAGGAAGCTATTAAAGATGGATGGTTTCACACAGGTAATTGAGTTGTCATTTCCTGCCCCAAAAAATGAATTTGTTTTTAGGAATCTTTATATGGTCTAATGTGATTGTGTGTCATTGCCTGGTATCCTCAGGGGACATAGGAGAAATGCTTCCTAATGGTGTTATTAAGATTATTGACATGAACAAGAATCTTGTTAAACTTTCCCAAGGAGAGTATATAGCACTTGAGCATCTAGAAAATGTTTATGGGGTCACTCCTATAGTTGAAGATGTAAGTATTTCTACAAGTTCAACACAGTTAATTGGTACACTTTTTAGTACATAGACTCTAAGTAATGGTAAGTTTGTGATTCATTTTATGTATGTTTTACCGTTAGATATGGGTTTATGGGAATAGCTTCAAATCAATGTTAGTTGCAGTAGTAGTTCCAAATGAAGAAGTTGCCAATAAGTGGGCATATTCAAATGGTCACATAGCTTCTTTCTCCAAACTCTACTTTCTCGGTCAACTAAAGAAATATGTTCTATTTGAGCTCAAGTTGATAGTTGAGAGAAATAAGGTAACATCTACAGACAATGAAATGATGCTTCTTTCTATGTGACTATTTCTCCATGATATAGCTTTAGGTCATCAAATGTTGTTAAAATAAAGCTTTATTGCTTTAGGTATGAAAAAAGAAGCTTAAAATGATTTAACTTTTGTTGGAAAGATTTATAAACCATAGCATAGACATCAAACTATAAGATTTTGGTCTTGCAATCATATATGATTCTCTAATTGTCTTGTTTACTCTTCAATTTTTGTCCTTCATAAAACTAGCTAAGGGGATTTGAACATATCAAGGGGGTCATATTAGAACCGCATGAATTTGACATGAAAGATTAAAAGTTGATTAGTGTTCATTAAAAAAAGTTAATTAGTCACTATTAGAAAATATACTTTTTACATTGGTTATTTGTGACTTACTACATCGGTTTTTAACTGATGTTAAAAGTACCGATGTTGAAAGTATTATCGTTAACATCAGTTTTTCAAAATCGATGTTAACGTAAAATTGACAACATCGGTTATTTAAATAACCGATGTTATATAATAAGAATTACACAGAAAAAAATGTATGAATATTGACAATTGACATCGGTTTTTACACAAAACTGATGTTAGCTTATAGATTAACATCGGTTTTCTATAAAAATCAATCTTAACTTATACTTTTACATCGATTCTGTATACAAACCGATGTTAAATTCCAAACGTTAACATTGGTTTTAGTAAAAAATCGATGTTAACTTATACATTAACATCCGTTTTGGTAGAAAACTGATGTTAACATTTTTTATATTAACATCAATTTTTAACAAAAATCCGATGTTAACGTATAAGTTAACATCGGTTTTTTTTTTTACAGAAACCGATGTTAACGCTTTGGATATTAACATTGGTTTTTATATTGAACCAATGTTAATATACACAAACAACATTGGTTTTCGAAAAACCGATGTTAACTTATACGTCAACATCAGTTTTTTTAAATAAGCGATGTTGTTTGTGTATATTAGCATCGGTTTTTTTAAATAACTGATGTTGTTATTAGGATTTTTTTTAATACACTTTCTGTTTTTACAAAAAAATCCGAAATTTAACCTGTAAATTTCAAATCATACCACACAACACAACATATATCATTTGTATTCTGCTTTCAAACAGTTTTTAGCATAAAGCTAGATAGTAAACTATCAATTGTAAAAAATCAATTGATAACTATGAATAAATAATTTATTAATAACTATCAATAAAGAATATTCAATGTTAAAATAAAACATCAATTGTAAAAAATGTAAAGCAAGCTAGTAAACTAATTAAGGAACCTAAAATTACATAGTTCCCTAACATCATAAGTTCCCTAACATCCTAAGTTTGATTTTTAACTTTGAGATAATATTGTGCCCACTGGATGCAAAGTGCCTTCAATCTCTCTGCTTCCAATGGTCTAACATCATTGAAATACTGCATGGTCAAATAAAACATAAGTTAATAATGTAATACCAATGATAAGAAAATCAACTTTGTTTGAAATAAACAATTACCGTTTCCTAGTTATTCCTGAAACTTCCTAAGATTATAGTGGCCATCCAGTTCATGACGTAATAGCCACACTCAATGCTTCTTTTTTGTCTATTACACTAAATACATAATGAAATTTGGATATTAAACGTTAACTACAATTAGTGTACACACACATAAAATATATATAAGTAAAAGTTTTATTTAAATCATGTACCTTAACAACAATCCACCTAGCAGTAGCAGCCTTCGATTTAGGTTGTGGAGTATCATCAAGTCCTTTCAAAGCACTTTTGAATACAAGGAACATTAAAATATTGATGTTGTTGAGTAATGGTAATGCAAATGTACATATTGAAAAACAACACTAACTTGTTAATTATTCCTTTAAGGTAGTTGTCTAGCCTGTTATGCAAGGAACTAAACCAGACAACTAGATTTTCCTTAGGCAAAATGACAACCATTTTCCAGTGTGCACTGTAGTGGAGACCAATATGGGTTATTGTAGTATTATACATTATTTAAATTTAGGTGTTCAGTTTTACTTACCCATTTAGGTAGATTCCAAGGTAGACATCCCATTTTGAACTCTACATCCAAGTCTTCATGTAACTTTCTAATTCAAATTACGATTGCTCAGATCTCTGAATGGATTGTGGCTCGAGGAATCCATACACATCAGAATTCCCCGCTCGCATACTTGTCTCAGTCAAATGCCGATTGTTGTTAACACAAAGTTAATTATGTGTGAATTTAAAATAATAACTTAGGTAATTAACAATAATCTAAATTGACTTACAGAATCCACAACTGTATAACAGATATGCTAAAACATTGACCATCGTGTGCAATTTTAGACAGATCTAAGTGCTTTATGTACAATGGAAAGCGTTCATTAAACACCACGAACACGGTAGCATCCCACATAACATGTAGAGGCTTCAAAAAAAGTTGTGGGATGATCAATGTCATTAAATATAGGGGATCATGTACCTGAGGATCTGGCCCATCTAATTAACATAATTTAATTACAGTGAACAAATCAATTAACAAGAAGAAGCATATAATCAGAGTAAAATACATGTTCTGATAAACGCTTTATGAGATGTGTTGGCCAAGCAAGGAAGGTGTTAAGTGTCTGCTCCACTAAACTAACCTCGTTAGTGGGTACAGGAATGGGAGCCTCTGCATCATTAACCTCCTCAATACCAACCTTCACTTGGCCATGCAACAAATGGATTTTTTAAACCGTTGTGGATCCCTCATAAACTCTTCCTAGGGCAACCAAGCGAGAAGGGTTTTCTTTGATGTACAACCCGCATTTGTCTGAGTCACCTGTCTCTGGATCGTTCCCTGAGGGATCAACATAACTCTCCTTTGTGCTGACACAAGCAGCTGAGGGACCAACCACAGGCTCCGGAGGCAGTGCAAGTCCCTGTGATTGTATCTGTGATTGAAACTGGGATTACATCTGGCTGAAGGATAACATCAGTTGTCGAGTCACTTTTTCTGTGATCGACTCCTCCAGCTGGTCCCTGATTTGTTGAGCCAGCTGCTCAAGTTCTTCAGGAGCCATCGAGGAAGAACTACGGGAGGTTCATGGAGCCAATCCAAAGTGTTGCTTTATGGTCACACCGGCTCCAGTAGCACACACACGGCCAGGGTGTTCTAATCACCCAATGGCAGCAGTCAGGACATCCTAACGTCCATGGGGGACAAATGAACCCTGTGACGCCTGCTCCTCCAAAGAATCTTGTACAAAACACATATATTTGTTTAGTCATTCACAGAATAAACAAAGATAATTACAATTCTTAATTGAAAATGACTTACAATCTTCTCAGCAATTTCCTTTGTTGCCTCAGACGTCATCTGCCCAGTTTTCTTGGTGCGAGTCATCTTCCACTTCACTTGTCGTCTGATGGGAAATGGAGGGTCAATGATGCCCTCAGTGCTTCCGGACTGAGCAGCTTCCTCCAGTTTTTTCTTAGTCTTCTCAACCATCAGCTTTTGTTCTAAATATTCATAACCCCCACGAGACAACACGTGGGGGGCGGTGTTTTGCTTCTGGATGGCCTGTGCCTTTTTCCGCACGTCCTGCAAAAATCGAACATTAATGAAAATGATTACTACAATGTATTATAAGAATTGATTTTTTAGTGGAAAACAATTAAAATGACAAAGTACATACCTTCCACGAGGGGTCTCTGCGGGTCTGACAAAACTGGACCCATTTCTCCTTGCTAATGTCATATTTTTTAGAAACAGTGCCGTCCACACTGTCCTTGTCGACTGCAAGTGTCCATTTCCTCGTCAAATCATATTTAAATTGTCTCCACCACTCACCGACAGTCTGAAGTACTTTCTTCTTTGTCCTACCATCAGAAGCTTCAGGCATATCAAATTCCTCCAGACAAACAATAAATTAGGTTTTATTGTTAGTAAATTATAAATTTTGGCTAATAAAGAAAATCAAAGATGAAAAATAAAATACCTGAATATCCTCCTATATCAAATCCTTCTGAGTAGCAGGGACTTCCTTCCAAGTCTCTTATGTGACGTCGACCTTATCATGAGCAACAATCCCCAAATATGTTCTTAATTTCTTCTTGTGGGGACCGTCGACCTTCCCGATCGTAGGATCGACATGGACCATCGGTCTCTCTACCCCAGGTGGTCTAGTGGCCAAGGATCATAGCCATGTGGCTTTGCATGTCCGCTTCAAGGTAGACGGAGACGCTAATGCTACTGCAGGAGGAGAAGGAGGAAGAGGAGGCGAGGCAGGTGGAGTAGCCATGGGACTATAAAGAAAAAAACTTGAGTTAGTTAACATTATCAAAAAATTCAATCAGTTATGTAAATGAATGTACTGAAATGAAATACATAATCAGCACGGTCCAAAATGAAAGCAAGAATCCAATAAATAAGTCAATCACCTCCTACATCAATCATCATTCAGAAAAACAGATATCAATATGTGACACTGAGTAGGCTTAAAGTGTCACATGACTATTAATTAATTCAAGGAGGGATCTTCTACTGCATGCTAGTTGCACTATATTTTGAACTTATGAATTCACGCCGTCAGTGTCTAAAAAATCATAAGTCTTTGTATTAATGGCATGATTGCATGTTTTTTTTATTATGATCTATATATCTCAGACTAGTTATTAAGGGTTCAGATTTGTAGCAATTAAGCACTTACTTCATCCTTTCCTCTGTTGTCAACAATATTTTCACAAAGGGATTCTAGTTTGGCCTCTGATGAATCAAAGGGATTCTAGTTTGTGCAGACTATTTTGAAAACTAGTCCGCATTGTTGACACATATCCTATTGGTGAAAGGGGTGATTTTGGTCTAACAAGCTGCACACAACACTCTCCATGTCCATGTTATTGGAATTACTAACTTTTAACAAGGAAAAGAGAACATGCATACTAGGGGAGAGGGTTGTTATATCCTAGGCATCTAAGCATAACATTATGTAATATGAAGCCTCATTTCATAAAGGCTTCGGTGTTTGTTGAGTATCTTTGAACTTTAAAAAATACTAAGGTAGCATTTGATGGACAGGTTAAAATGGGGTGGAACATAATATGTGTTCTATTATATTTTGGTGCATTTCACAAAGAGAATTGAACTAGAATCAAGGTAATAAGAGTGGTACATTTTGGTTAAAGGGTAGAACCCAAGAGAATGAAGCTGGACACATTATTCCATTGTGTTCTATTTGCACACCACATACTTTCACAGTGCCTTAATGCTATAGGTTTATGGCGGTCCAAGCTTGGTGCACCATATTCATGTCCCTAGTGCAACAATATGAAGTGCCTCGATTTGGATTTGAAGAACCAAATTCAGTTTTGCAACTTCGGAGGTATACAACTTACAAAATATAGTTTACCCATTTGCAACCTATGCAGTGCTTGCCATCAGCCAAAGGAACAAAAAAGCCAAGTGTTACTATCCTCTAATCTGAAAATGTAACTTATGCGAGGAGAGTTTTTTATGGCTTGTGTAAGGCTAGTATCATTTGTTGGACTGCTATGATGAAAGCCTATATTCATTGCAATAATTTGAATAAAGGTATGTTTCCAAATGAAATTATGATGCTTAGTTTGGTCAAAGAATGTGGCATAGCATGAGCTTTAGAATTAGGCAAGTTGTTACATGCTTTCACATATTGCAGGTCTATTTATGCTATTAACTAAATCCTACTAAAAAAAACATTGTTGTTTGTAATATGACTCAGAATTTTAGGTAGATGACCACAATTGAATACATCGTAGCCATAGGCGTCAACATGTTGCATGCCACAAAACAAATCTAGCAGTTCACATATTCTTTCCATGAAATAAAGAACCAAAGTCAGAAAAGTGTTGCTGCACTAGATTTGGTTGAACCATGTTAAAACCCCAGTTTACTTGGTGCCATCTTAAGGTGGAATTAATCAAGGAATATATTGTGATTGTTGAGTTTCTGTTATTGATTCAAAATGTCATCATTGGATCTCTTTATACATGGACAGATGAACAAAAAACTAAGTACAACAGTTAATCAATCATGGTTAACTATTAACTAACCAAACATAATTGATAGTTGTACAAACACAAATGTGAAAATACCTTAAAATTCGTTTCACTGCTACCCAATGCTCCTCACCATCTGTGTGTCATAAATTGGCACACTTTGTTAACAGAAAAACTGATTTCAGGTGTGGTTATTGTGGCATACTGCAGGGTACCAACCACAGATCCGTACAGAGAAGGATCAGACAATGCCAGGGATAGACAAATAAGGAGGGATCACATTTGCTAGAGCTGAAACCGAACTTGCAGCCAATAGGGACCCTATTAAGGGGAAGAGGATTAAGAGTGAAAGTATCATTGTTGATTAAGGCATCATATTCTGCCTCCACAGCTGTCAACCATGTAGGGTCAACAACAGCTTGCTTAGTGGACTTAGGTTCCAAGTGAGTCAAAATAAGAGTAGGATTTATCCTCCTTTGAAAAATGCCAAATTTGGATATGCTTTGCATAGGGTGATTATTTTGAGGTACACTTTGAACATTTTCTACTAAACATTGAAAGGAACAACTACTAGAAGAAGGATTAGGTGAAGGAATGTGGGACTGATCTGAAGAGACAGTAATTTGTGAGGGTTGTGGGGTGGAGACAGTAGTAGGGGATCGTTGAGAAAGAACAACAAAATACTAGAACACAGTTTCTGACTTATCAGGAGAAGGTGGGTGAGTTGGAGGAATGGGAACAATACGAATAGAGGTTGATGGTAATGATGATGAGGACAGATTTGTGGCCTTGGATGCAATAGAAAACAAATCAAGATAGGGATATCTGATTTCATTTAAAATCACATCCTTAGAGACATAAATTCTGCCATGAGAAGATACACATTTGTACTTTTTATGCATAAGAGAGTATCGTAGAGTGCCAAGTGTTGGTTGAGACAGTATTTACAAAAGCTGAATTAATAGGTGTTTACGCTGGAATTTGGTAAACAACCGCTAGTCTAAGTTAATTGCTTGCGAGACCAACTAGTGAATCTCAGGAGCATGCCATTTGTGTGTATTTGCATAAAATGTCAAGTTTTTTAATGTTCATCGTTGCAACGAACACTTAATGGTTTTGAGGTTTGCAGAAAGAAAAATTGTTTAACAGAAATCGAAATGCTGGAAGTAACTTGGCAAGGAAAGGAAAATTGCAGAATGTAAAGGAGCAGTGAGTTCATTCGATCAAATGAACCATTTAAAAGACAGGAATTATATAAAATGAAACGAAAATTGCATTCGAAATGTAAAGTTTAACAGAAATTTAAAATGGTTCACAAACAAACATACATTCTCCTTGTGTACTCGTTTCTCTCTGCGCTGGGTACTTTGAGTGTATAAGGATTTGTATAAATGATTTGCGACCTTGAAATCTGACTAAAAAACTGCTATATATAGATATTCGAAAATAAACTGCCCTAACGGTCGAACACTATCCTAATGCCAAGTGTCCTGCCACGTACACCTTGCATGCACATAACTGCTCCTTAGAACGGTTATCCACATTGCTCGAAGTCGAACTGATTTTGTAAAGTTTTGTCAGAAATTGCGCTAAGTCCAGAAATCTGGCTGCCTCGACTTCGACTCGAGTATACACCAGTTCGAATCGCCCAATGATTCGAAGCCCTCTTTCTTGTCCTAGCCTTGTACTTCGCAAATACTTCCTTGAACCTGGGAATCCCTTTCAAACGACTCTTCTCTCTTTTCGATTCGAACAGGTCCTGACCAAACTCGAACTTAGAGCATATTTTTAGCTCATCAAAAATATGGGCTAACAAATTGCCCCCAAAAAATGTCTGCTTCGATTCGAGATCGAAGGAAGATGAGAAGTTGACATTTTTTCCTTCTTCTAACAGTTTCCCTGGAATGGCAACACGATGGCACGTTTTAATGGTAACCGTCGCCTCGATCTCCCACTACCCATCATTGATTCCACCTTTCTAGGCAGAGTGGGACACGTGTCACGCTGGGGAGTTAAAAGGGAAATCTGATGTGATTGATTTCTGACCCTTGATTCTTATTATATTGTTTTTTCCCCTTTTTAAAAGCGTAACTCCATAAATAGCGCCAAAAAACCTCAGAGAAACCCCTTCAGCTTCTTTGCTTTCCGAAACCCCGAAACCTTTCTTCTTCTTTGCTTCTGAAACCCTTCTTCTTCTTTGCTTCGTATCCATTATCTCCGGCGAAGCTTCCTTACTTTCAGATAACAACTTGCTACTCCTTTCATCATCAAACTTCACCGAATCTCTGAGCTTTGCCATTGTTCTTCGTGAGTCCAAGCTTTTACTCACTGATTCTATCAGTTATCAAACCCTTCACGAGAAAATCGCCCCTTTTCAGATTTCTTACAATGTCGCAAGAATCAGTTCCGTTTGCTGGGAAATGGCACCGTTTTACAGTCAGGCCTGATGGAGAAAAGGTGGTCCCAGAACCACATGGTGACGCCGAACAAACAGAGACCTGGGAATCAGAGGTGATGATCCCTTTTGCAGTGGAAAGGACAGTTTACGCTTTCGGTGGACCTCTGCCAGACCAAGAGTCACTCTCGAGTTCAATGAACAAGGTATTTCCCTGCTACCCAACTTGCGAACCTAGGATTTTTGATAGTGAGCCTTACAACTTCAATTGTTTAAGCAAACCCCACAAACTCTTTCGATCCGCCCCGTCAATAGCCCATAGGGATTACATACCTTGGCTTGATCGAGTCGAACAAGCGTATGAGGATTTCTGGAAGACATATGGCATATTTGACTTGATACAATTCTCTCGATTTGGTCCTGAATACCGACCAGAAATGCTGATAGCAGCTATGCACTTTTTCGAGTCTTCTACCAACACCTTTCAATTTAAATGTGGTATGATGACCCCCACTCTCTTAGACGTAGCCGCCCTCACAGGCCTTAGGCCTAGCGGAGAAACTTATGATCCCACTAAATCTAGTGATAATATCAAGCTAGTATATAAGGAGAACACCTTTTCCAAATATATAGCTGAACACAAAGGATCGGTCGAAGAGGAAGTTTCTGATGAAGAGCACGTAGCCTTCTTAACCCTGTGGCTATCTCACTATGTCTTTTGCACGAAATCCTTGCAAGTAGCCAAAAGATTTATTCCAATGGCATTACAAATTCATGAAGGTCAGAACTTTGGATTTGGACGCCTCTTGTTAGCAGTACTATAAGAATCGCTTGGTGAGGCATGCGATGACCTGAAGAAATCGAAGGATGGGTCTTCCTTCTTAGTATCTGGGCCTATGTGGCTTCTCCAGTTGTGGCTTAATGCCACTTTCGAACAAGAAATGGGATTAATAATCCCACAAGATTATGCTGAAGAAGTTGCAAATCGCTCAATAGAAGGCCAGAGAGCACTTCGATTAACACCCAAGACCTTCGATCAAAACCCACAAAAGCTGTTCCTAAAGTACATGAGGATTTTTCTGAGCTTTGACAAGTTTCTTCCCCAACATGCTCCATTCATTAGTCGAGAGGTCGGCCCGGCCTGGTTCACTGACTATTTTCCTGCTGTCGATCCGGACAATGAAGAAGAAGTGAACGAAATATGGTCATTTTACTTGAATCCACAGATCCTGTCTTGTCGTACAGGTGTTCAATCGAACTATTTAGGCCTGGTTGGATACCAGCCTAATTTGGTTTCAAGACAATTTGGCCTCTCGCAAATCCGTCCTAAAAGCTTGTTCGAAGATCCTCGAGATGTTATAAGAGGAGCCAATCTTTCAGAAAAAACTTTCAAGAAGTTTTTGAAGATTTCTCTAGATGAAAACTATAACCTGCATCCTTTTGAGTTCAACCATTCCCACTTCTGCACCATAGGGTTTGTTACCTGGTGGGAGAAATATTATTCGGGCCGTTCAGTTGGAGACACTACTATCATGATCTCCAGACTTGAGAGTGGTTTTACACAACCAACGGTCGAGAATATCCGCTCAAACCTTCAAGCTCGAGGTACTAACTTACTTTTGATTTTTCTAAATTGATATGTATTTTTGCCTTTTCTAATATTCTTACTTTCAGGCAAAACAATCATGACAAAGAAAATTGCTGAAACGTCTCGAGCTGATGTGAGACCCAAGAAACCCACTGGGGTGAAGATCCAAGAATGGAAACAAGAAGAGAAGGTAACTCTTCTGAATTTATCTTTTACTCTTAACGTCTTTGCCTCATATTTCTTTATTTTTTCAGAGTCAAAAGAAAGATGATAGCACTGATACTACCACGACCTCAAAACGCTCGAAGCGTGTGGTCATCGAATTAGACGAAGAGAAAGATGCAAGTTTTATTTCTAATGTCAATATTATAACTCTCTTTCAAGTCTATATTCTGACATTTCTTTACCATCATAACACAGGAAGAAGAGGAAAGACCTCTCATAAGAAAAAGAAAATCACCTGCGACTTCGACCAAATCTGCTGACCAAACAGAGGCAGGCAATTCCCAGGCTCAAATGCCTAAGAAGAAAAAGAAAGTGAAGCAGGTCGAGCTTGAACCTTCTGTGACTGTCGAGGGTGGCGAGCCAGCCAGGAAGAAAAAGAAAAAGACCAAGTCTTCAAAAGAAAAAGGTGAGAATCAACCTGTTGACGTCCAACCACCTTCGACTGATGTTGACGGCACTGAAGCAGAAACTACTCCCTCTATTGCTGAGATGGGCAACCCTGTCGAGCAACCGGACTTACCACAAGAACAACCTACCGTCGAGGTATCATTCTTAATGTAATTTTAATCATAGCTTATACGAAACTATTTGTTAACCTTTTCCATGACAATTCGAATCAGGTACAACAAAATGTTTCTGTAGAAGAAATACCCTCATGTGCTCGAACCTCTCCTGCTCCTGAGATGGATGCAGTGAATGTTGAGGAACAGGGTGAAGGTCAAGGTATTCGATCCAGCAGTCCTCATGGATCGAGTCAGAAAAGTTCATCTGAAGAAAACTTCTCCGATGAAGAGGCCATACAGGAGGCTGAAGCTGGAGGTTCGGACATTTACCCGGCGTCTTCAACCTCTAAGCTTTCCGCCAGCGTAGGGATCGCAGAAGAAACGTTCATTAAAATGCAAGACGAAGACCCAGCTGCAGCCCTTCGACTCCTGCTGAACACCAGTCAAGCCCACACCTCAAGTGAAAAGATTCCTGGTGCTTCGTCCTCATCTGATGCTGAAATAAACTCTTCAGTACGCCAAGATTGCCTGCTCTTGAAGTTATCAATGGAATACGCACGGGCAGACGTACTTAAATCCATTGAAGAGAACCCCTCTGCTGCTTTTGGGCACCTGAACTTTTTGAAGAAATTGCACAACCCCCTTACCTCTGATGAGATTCTAGGCAAAGTTATCCAAATCGAGTCCATTATCAATCAATTTGCAAGTAGTGTGCAGAAAAAGCGCGAAAATGACGCCAGACTAGATGCCCAGAAACAGGCACATATCCTTCTGCTCGAGAAAGCCCAAACTGCTCAACATGAAGTCGAACGTCTCACCAAAGAGGCGAAAGAAGGATCTTCTGAGATCAAAGCCTGTGATGATAACATCTCTTCCTGGGAGGCAACTATTATGGATTTGCTGTCTCAGGTTGATGATTTAAGGCAGAAAATTGTGACAGAGCAGGCCAAACGCAAGGAACTCCAGGAGAAGGCCGCTCACTCGATTCAGAAACTGATTGCTGAAAAAGGGAGGGAAGGCCTGAAGGCCTTTAGCGCATCTCAAGCTGTAGCAGATGAGGCAAGAGTTATGGAGGGTGCTGACCAGGTCTTAACTAAAGAAATGGCCACCTTGAAGAAGCTATATGAGGATTTGATCATGACTTAGTAGAACTTATGATTTTTTTTTTTATTTCGAATTCTGTATTTCGATTCTACTCTTGATGTAATATTGACACATGCCCTTTCGTGGCAATTTTACTGTTATCGCCATTTTTATGTTTCCATTATTTCTGTCTATTCTATGCTTATTTTAACTTCGAGCAATGTTGGTTTATATTTTTTCAAATATTTACCATTTATACTCAAAGAACGTTTCTGAGGGGTTAATTCCTCTAATTCATAAGCACCATTCGAATAGATCTGAATTATTTTAAACGGTCCTTCCCAATTTGGGGACCATTTGCCCAAGGCTCGATCCTTACTATCCATGGGCAGGATAACCTTCCAAACTAAATCTCCAACATTAAAAGTTTTTGACTTTACTTTCTTATTATAAGCTTTAGCAACTCTTTCTTTTTGTTTAGTCAAAACTTCTAATGCTCTTAATCTCTCCTCGTCTAAATCAACTAACTCATCTGACATCATTTTCCAATAATGGTCGATTGGAATGTCCATTTGTTTTTGTACTCTGGCTGATTGCAAATGTATTTCGACCGGAAGTACAGCATCGTGCCCATAAGTCAGTCGAAATGGGGTAGTATTAGTTGATTCCTTAGGAGAATTTCTACATGCCCATAGAACTTGATCTAACGTTTTATTCCAATTTCTTGGCTTTTGGGCAATGTGTTTTTTAATCAAGTTAATTACAATCTTATTGGCTGCTTCGACCTGACCATTTGCTTGCGCGTAATATGGTGTTGAGGTTAATAATCGAAAGCCAGTTTTTTGGGCAAATTCTTTCATTTTTCGTCCAGTAAAAACTGAACCTTGATCAGTGGTAATTGTTTCGGGAATACCAAACCTATAAATAATATAATTTTGAATGAAACTAATTACTGCTTCCTGATCAACATTTGGCAAAGGGACTGCTTCGATCCATTTTGTAAAGTAATCGATACCAACTATAATATAACGCTGGTTCTTAGAAGAGGCAGGCTTGATTTCACCAATTAAGTCCAAAGCCCATCCTCTGAAAGGCCAAGGTTTGATTATGGAGTGTAACTCACTAGCAGGTAAATGCTGTATCCCTGCATGCTTTTGGCATTCCTGACAGCCTTTAGCAAATTCTATACAGTCTTTTAACATCGAAGGCCAATACAAACCTTGTCGAAATAAAAGCCATTTCATTTTATGGCCTGCTTGATGTGATCCACAAGCCCCACTGTGAACATGGGAAACTGCCAAGTATGCTTCTGATTCACTTAGACATTTTAGCAACACTCCTTCTGCAGTCTTTTTAAACAAATCATTTCCCACAATCACGTAATTTAAAGCCCTATATTTGATCTTTCGAGCCACATTGCCTATTGGATTTTCCAAATATTCAATAATGGACTTTCTCCAATCATTATCTAACATATTGTCAATGGCCAAAATTTGAATTTTTCCCTGAAGATCATTCATACTTTCATCTTCATTATTTTGTGGTATACTTGCCCCCACAAGTTTTGACATTGGCAATTTAGTGCTTAATGGCTCTGGTAACACCAGTTTATCTTTTATTTCGATCAACTGAGTTAACTTTTCCTTCGACATTTTGTACCCTGAAGCTATTTGGGCTAAATCATTTGCTTCTCGGTTTTCTTGTCGAGGTACATGCTCAATGTTAATATAATCGAAATGATTCAGAAGAGAATTTGCTATAACAAAATATTTTGCTAAGTGTTCATTAACACATTTGTATTCTTGTGTTAATTGCCTCAACACTAATTCTGAATCACCTCTTATATTAACATTTCTTGCCCCCAGGCTAATTAAAATTTCAAGGCCTGTAATTAGAGCTTCATACTCAGCCTCATTATTAGAACAAAGCCCTTTGATTTTATATTTGAACTTAGTTGGAACTTTATTGGGGGATATTATTAAAACTCCAATTCCAGTTCCATGTTTGTGTTTCGATCCATCGAAATACAAAATCCAAGGCTCTGTATCGACATAATCTTGCGGCATCTCGATCAATGAATGATCTACAATAAAATCAGCCACAATCTGACCCTTAACAGATTTCAAAGGCTTGTACGTTAAAGAATATTCTGTTAATGCTAAAGCCCATTTTCCAATTCTACTGTGTAAAATCGGTTTTGACAACATGTGCTTAATAATATCATAATGAGAATACACATAAACATCAACAGGCTTTATATATTGCTTAAGTTTTGCACAAGAGAAATACAGACAAAGACAGAGTTTTTCTATGGCAGTATATCTAGTTTCTGCATCATTTAGTACACGACTAAGATAATAAATTGCATGTTCTATGCCATCATCATCTTCCTGAGCCAACATGCTACCAATGGTCTTGTCAGACGCAGCAATATACAACTTCATAGACTTGTTTCGACTAGGAGGCATTAACACAGGAGGCTTGATCAGATATTCTTTAATTTCATCGAAAGCCTTTTGATGCTCTTCATTCCATTTGAATGGTTCATCTTTCTTGAGTCGAAGTAATGGCGAAAAAATCTGAGCTTTGCCACTTAGATTCGAAATGAATCGCCTCAAGAAGTTGATTTTTCCTAGCAAAGACTGAAGCTGTTTTTTGGTCGAAGGAGGCTTCGTCTCAAGAATAGCCTTTGTCTTATTTTGATTTATCTCAATGCCTTTTTTATGCACCACAAAACCAAGGAAATCTCCTGCACGCACACAAAAAGCACACTTTAATGGATTCATTTTTAATCCATGTTTCCTCATTCGTTCGAAAGATTGCCTAAGATAATCCAAATGGCTATCTTCTGAGGAGGATTTGATGATTATATCATCAATATAAATTTGCATAAATGTGTCAATAAAATCATGAAACATGGAATTCATGGCCCTTTGATAAGTGGCCCCAGCATTTTTCAACCCAAAGGGCATAACCACCCATTCATAAGTGCCTAAAGCACCAGGGCATCGAAATGCTGTTTTCGACACATCATTTTCAGCAATAAATATTTGGTTATAACCAGAATAACCATCTAACATGCTTAAAAATTCGAAACCAGCTGCCGAATCTATCAACATTTCCGCTACTGGCATAGCATATTCATCTTTAGGTGTAGCATTATTTAAATCCCTAAAATCTATGCATACTCTAAGAGTTCCATTCTTTTTAATGACAGGGACTATATTTGCTAACCATTCGACATACCTGGCAGCCCTGATGAATTTACACCTCAGCAGCCTTTCGATCTCTTCCTTAATCTTGGACATGATTTCTGGTGCGAATCTTCTTGGTAGTTGTTTTACTGGTCTTTTTCCCTCCTTAATAGGTAACTTCATTTCGACCATTTCTCTGCTTAACCCAGGCATTTCGTGGTAATCCCAAGCAAAACAGTCTTTAAACTCTCTAAGAAGAGGCACCAGCTTTTCTTTTAAACTTGAGGTGATATTGGCACTGATATAAGTTGGCCTTTTAATCGAGCCATCTCCAATATCGACCTCTTCCAAAGGATCTTGAGCCTGCATCTTTGGCGCCTCACTTATGGGATTTTTCTCAAAACCCAGCGGCTCATCATCATAAATACAATCCAGTCTTCGATCCTTTGTTTCTTTGTTTTCATGATCTTCGATCTTGGCTTCAACTGCCATATTTTGTTGAGATTCAGCCTCAAAGGCCGTATTTAGTCTATTTTCGGCCATATAAGCCGTAATTCTGGCCCATGCAGTGGCCTCAGTCATACTAATCTTCATATGTATTCCACCCAGTTGGTGGAATGACTCCATCTTCAGAGGGAACAGCATCAATTTCCTCCCTCTCCCATATAAACCCATAGGTAGGATGGAGTTTGACAGAGTGGACAACATTGTCACTCGATTCGAAAACAGCCTCCTTGTCACCACAAGGTGCTATGTTAGCCAACTTTTTGTCAAAGGTTTGTGCAGTAACATTATCGACCTCTGACTTATAGAAGCTTTGATCCGCCTCTATATTTTCCACAATCCCATCCTCCCTCCAGATAATGAGCTTCTGGTGAAGGGTAGATGGCACAGCCCCAACTCCATGAATCCACTCCCTTCCTAATAGCAAGTTAAAATTAGCCTTAGACTGTATCACCAGGAAAAGAGTTGGTCGAACTATACTGCCTACAGCAACATCTACTTGAATGGCTCCCAAAGAATAGCCAGTTTTACCCTCATAATTCGAAAGCACAATGTTGTGGGCAGATAGATCAGTGTCATGTTTCCCGATCTTGTAGAGCATAGATCGAGGCATTAAGTTGACAGCCGCTCCTCCATCAATGAGCACTTTGTTGATTCCAACATTCTCAACTTTTGCTCTGATGAAAAGAGGTTTGAGATGACTTTTCATCTGAAAATCTGGCTTTTCGAAATAAGCTAATTGCTCTTCCACACAGCCATTATTCATAACATAGTAACATACTGGCTTTGGGTCAGCCATATCAAAATGATCGAACTCACTTTCGATCTTAGTAACTTCAGATTGGACATCATATTCAGATGGCAAGATAGATACCACACAGATGACATCGAAATCTGGCTCAGAATCCAGTAGATCCTCATCCTCCATCTTGTCTTCATCCACTGGAGGCAGGAGTCTCTCCTTTACCGGCCTCCTAGATACTTCTTTATACTGGCCCGTTTGTAGATTCTGTTGGGCCAATTTCTTCTGACGCTGGAACCTGCGCCATTGGGTCCTCGTCATAGGATTCTTTCCTTTGTAATTGTTCCTATAAGAGTACCTATTGGCCTCCTGTGGGCCAATTTGCTTCGTTCCACTCGAACCACCTACTTCCATAATCCCTTTGTTGAACCTTATAAGTCCCTGGTGCATCCATTTTTCGACCGGAACTGAACCAGGAGGAGCGAAAGTATTCCTTCGACCAGATTTCTGATTAGTATTCGACTGCACCATAACTCTTTTACCTTTATCGAAACGTTGGTTCTGCTTTGCCCCCTTGTTAACAACTTGGTATTTCTTGAGGCCCTCAGTAGCCTCCCTATCACATACTGCACTGCAGCGAGGGCAGAGCATCACAATCTTGTTTTCGAGTTTGCATCTGTTCAAGAAATCAATTAACTCCTCCTCAGCCTGAGGATACACAACCTTCATTTGTTCGTTGTAATCTTCTTCAGATATGTCCTGAACTTGCACATGAGATACCTCCATTGTTTCGACCATCATTATTTCTTGGGGCTCCGCATAGAGAGTTTCAGCAGCTTTGGACGTTTCAGCATTTGCCTGAACAACCTTTGGTTTCTCACCAAATTTGAGCCTCCCTTCGTCGAGAGCCTTTTGAACCAAATCCCTAAAAAGAACACAACGTGAGGTTTTATGGCCAAGGAAATTATGAAATTTACAATAACCCCTTTTCTTCTGTTGTTCGATTGGGGGTACTTTCAAGCCCTTAGGAACAACAATCTGGCCATCTGTGACTAATAAATCAAATATTTCATCACATTTAGTTATGTCAAATGTATAAGTTTTAGACACAAATTTATCATTTTTAGGTTCAACAGGGTTTTTTCCATTGGAAGGTCTAAGGAGTTTACAAACATAAGGAGGTCCAGGTTTTAATTCTGCTAAATCAACCTCATTGTCTTCGATATCTTCATAAATAATATCGAACTCCTGGTCACTGTCATTGGTTTCGACATATGCGACTTTTTCCTTCTTGTGGAATTTAGAATTTCTAGCCTTTTCAGCCTTTAATCGTTCGAGTTGTCGAACTCTATCAGCCAATTGAGCCATATCCCTTAAATACTGGGTATCTAATTTCTTTCTAATCGAATAATCTAGGCCACCAGCAGCCATTTCGACTAATTCATGTTCAGGGACTTGGGTGAAACACCTTGCCTTTAAGAGTCTGAATCTGTTCAAATAATCATCAATTGATTCAGGTGCCTTGCGTCGAACGCTAGCTAACTCTTTAAGGCTGATCTTAGACTGTCCCATATAAAATTGCTCATGGAAAATCCTTTCCAATTGGTTCCAATTATGTATGGAATGAGGAGGAAGGGTTGTAAACCATGTAAAAGCATTTTTAGTCAAGGAATTAGGGAAAAATTTCATTCTTAAATTTTCATTATTAGCCAAATCCCCTGCCTCGACCAAATATCTAGCAATGTGTTCGACAGTGGACTCATTTGTCTCTCCTGCAAACTTAGTAAACTTAGGGATTTTTACACCCCTTGGTAATTCTGTCTGTAACACATACTCAGATAATGGAGACACAAAATTAGGCCTGTGTAAGCCTAAGTTCAAACCATTCTGCACCAAAATCATTTCAACCATTTGGGCCAGGTTATTCTGCCTATCGAATCGGTTTTGTTGAATATTCCCTATTACTTCATCAGCATTTTGGTTCCTATTTACCAATACTATACCAGGGTTTGGTTCGACCTGTTGGACTGGTGGCTCTATGCGTGCCGCTGGTTGTGGTGCTTGAGCCATTTGTATCCCTGGGTTATTAGGCATCTGTATCTCTTGGACAGGCGCCTGTATTTGGATCTGTCGAATTGGTGGTTGCTGTATGGGTGGTGCCCCAAAAAAGTCAGCAATTCGACTTATTTGATTTGTTAACATTTGGTAACTGTCATTTGTATTTTGAATTAAGGGGTTAATAACAGTTCCTATTTGTTGTGTTAACATATTAACCATATCATGGTTACTTTCATCCATTTGTTGTCTGAGTGACAAAACGGATGTATTGGTTAAATGTTGAGGAATTACTCTACCTTGATTGCCCGCTACAGATCCTGATGGAGAGGACATATTAAGATTCTCTATATTTGGTTGAGAGTTTTGCAACCCTGCCATCAAAGATGTAGGCATGCCATATAGAGGGTTTTGAGGCGGTCGAAAGGGACTTCCACTGGGATTCCCTAAACTAGGGTTATTCCATGGGGCAAAAATAGACGCTGACGTGGTCGAACTTGCCAACGTCATGTTGGTCATGGGAGAAGTTACCCCTGTCTGATTCATAACCGTCGAAGCGGTCGAACTTATCGTGCCAACAGTTTGGTCAGGAATTGCTCCTATGCCAGAATTTATATTGGCATTACTGACAGACGTCTGCGTTGGTTGTCCCTCTATATTTGGAAGGTCATTGTTTCGATTACTTGGGGGTGGTCTAGCCATCCTTGTACGAGTTTTGAATTCTATTAAGTGTGGAACAGATTTCCCACTTCTTAAATGCATACAAAATCAAAACAATTAAGAATGCAATAAACCAACTGCACTAAACAACTTTGATAATAATTCAAAACCAAAACATACAATTGACCAGTCCCACTGGGCGTGCCAATTTGTTTACGCTGGAATTTGGTAAACAACCGCTAGTCTAAGTTAATTGCTTGCGAGACCAACTAGTGAATCTCAGGAGCATGCCATTTGTGTGTATTTGCATAAAATGCCAAGTTTTTTAATGTTCATCGTTGCAACGAACACTTAATGGTTTTGAGGTTTGCAGAAAGAAAAATTGTTTAACAGAAATCGAAATGCTGGAAGTAACTTGGCAAGGAAAGGAAAATTGCAGAATGTAAAGGAGCAGTGAGTTCATTCGATCAAATGAACCATTTAAAAGACAGGAATTATATAAAATGAAACGAAAATTGCATTCGAAATGTAAAGTTTAACAGAAATTTAAAATGGTTCACAAACAAACATACATTCTCCTTGTGTACTCGTTTCTCTCTGCCCTGGGTACTTTGAGTGTATAAGGATTTGTATAAATGATTTGCGACCTTGAAATCTGACTAAAAAACTGCTATATATAGATATTCGAAAATAAACTGCCCTAACGGTCGAACACTATCCTAATGCCAAGTGTCCTGCCACGTACACCTTGCATGCACATAACTGCTCCTTAGAACGGTTATCCACATTGCTCGAAGTCGAACTGATTTTGTAAAGTTTTGTCAGAAATTGCGCTAAGTCCAGAAATCTGGCTGCCTCGACTTCGACTCGAGTATACACCAGTTCGAATCGCCCAATGATTCGAAGCCCTCTTTCTTGTCCTAGCCTTGTACTTCGCAAATACTTCCTTGAACCTGGGAATCCCTTTCAAACGACTCTTCTCTCTTTTCGATTTGAACAGGTCCTGACCAAACTCGAACTTAGAGCATATTTTTAGCTCATCAAAAATATGGGCTAACAATAGGATAATGAGTTTTTTCAATGGAAGACACCAAATCAGACTTAGAGGTAGACTTGGCAAATGAGCTTTAAGAGGTAGAATTTGACAGCAACTTGGTTAATGTGTACAAGCCATTGGATCCAACATCTACTTTGAGAAGAATCTCATTGGATCGCTGAGATTTAACAAGGCACACATTAGGGTGAAATTCAAGGGAAATTGAATTATCCCTTATAAATTGACTTACACTTGGAAGATGTTTAGAAATGGTTGGAACATGCAATATTCTATTGACAACTAAATTAGTAGAATGATTATAAGGAAGATGAACCAATATATTTGTTTCCAGACCTTGACCATTGCCTACAATCACTTGATTGGGACCCTCAAATCAAGAACACTACTGAATGTTCTCAACATTGATAGTAACATGATGAAAGGCACCCAAGTTGGGATACCAAATGTTGGATGGGTTAGAAGTTGAACGAACAGCTTGTTAAAGACAATGAATAGGACATCCCCTCAAGATAAAGCTTGTTAAAGAAAAAACTTCTGAAAGAATTAACCTAAATATAACAAGACATCCATAAACCATTGTTCGAAAGAGAATTCAACAGGTTGGAGCCACTACAGAGGCACATGCAAGAATGTTGGTTCATAAAACTCATATGCTCCAACTTCAAAGAGTGTAGAAATAAAATCAATGAACAATGTACATATAATGGTAGTAAACTACTAATCAATTCCTATCTAGTAAAAGGGAGATCTGTATTGCTAGTAGATATAAAAAAAAAATATTGCAATCATGTAAGAGCAACGTTTGTTCCCAACCAAGTTATAAGCTAAGAAGCCGATAAAAGAATGTGTCCTACCCCTCCCCCCAAATGCACACTATTTCTTTGTATATCATATCTAAATATTTTTCTCTCTCTAACTAAATTCCTCCACTTACCTATGTAGTCTCTTCTAATTACAATTAAGCTAAGTTTTAATACTAGGCCTATGGGCAATTGTTTCTTGCACTTTTCATATTGCTTCTGAAATGCAGGAAGCAATTCCAAAAGTGCACAAAAAAACACCCACCTATGAGTTTAAACTAGGGCTTTTTTTGGCCCAACCTGAACCTTCTGTGTGTCCAAAGTACAATCAATACTATCCCCCACCAAAACAACTACCTCTAGCTCAGATTTCATAAGGAGAGTAGAATCTGTCTATTCAAATCTAATTATTCACTTTCTTGCTTATTTTTAATTCATTGTGCTCCATTTCTGTGAGTAGAACTTGGTTTATACGAGTTCATCCTTGAGATTTATTATAATTTCAGCATATTTCAATTTGAAATTAAGTTAAAAGCTCTTTATTTTAGGTCAAAATATGAAATAACTCAAAGAGGTCAAGAGCCATCCAAGCTCAATTCATTATGTTATATTGACTTACATGATGGCAGAACAAAAATAGTTACTTCAAGGTTTATGAAGAACCAAAATAAAATGAAAACTAAATTAAATTGAATATCATTTTAGTAGGGTAAAATGAATTATTTCAAATAAATTTCTCTAGACAGAATATGAAATGATATTCTAGATAATTAAATATACACATGAATTTATTCAGTTTGGGCTAGAGAACATTGGTAAAGATAGAGACATGATTTTCTTGAAAATTGAATCTATATGTGCTTATGGCCTAATCCTTTATTAAGTTGGATACTTTGTCACCCCAGCATAGGCTGCAGCTCCATACATTCTACTCAATAGAGAAAAACAGTTACCATAAGGAAAAAACCCCTTAAGAAGAGAATGTTACTTCACTCTTCCTAAGCACATTTGATATATTGTCAACTCGAGATATCTAACTGCTTCATAAATATTGATAGTACAGTGTTTGGTTATTGCAGGAGATGACAAATGGGTCAATAATTAAGGTGGCAAAAAAAATATTAAATGGGGCAGTTGATGAAGAAGAGGTAACGGAGCTCTGAAATTTGAAATTTTGGTGCATGCAAGATGAGGTTTCTATGCGACCAACAATGGGGGAAGTGGTAAGACTGTTGGAACATTCAATCGACATTAATATGCCACCAATGCCACAAACAGTACTAGAGTTAATTGAGGAAAGGCTTAGACCAAGTATATAAAGCTATCAAAAGAAAATATAATCAATCTAGCTCATTCACTATTACCAGCTATCTTACATCTCATGCTACATGTAGCAATTCCACAATGTCACCAAGATAGTGTTTAAACTAAGAAATTGGTCTTTTTGTGTTTTCTGAAAATTATACCAGGGGAGGAGGATCATGGATGAACATCTAACAGTTGAAAATGTTTAAATGGCTCTTTTAATGTTTTTGGGAGAAGTCCTAAGAAGGAAATGGATACTTATATAACCCCTTCTACCCATTTGTAATCATCCCTTCAACTCCACAAGTCTTCTTTCCTTCCTTTCTCTAGTAAAGGGTGATTGGATTTATAATCTTTGTAATTTTGAAGTATTTTTCTTTAGTGAATATATTTATAATCTCTGTTGGGGATAGAGTAACAATAGAAATATTTGTTGGGTTAGGGAGTTAGGTGTTACTGAATACTCTTTAGCACAACATACAAGATTTCATTTAAATACAATCTTAGAGCCAAGTTCATCCCAGTACAACATTTCATTTAACTAGTGTCAAAACTTTTGCCATCTTCATAGCAAATAATCCTAGGCAATACATGCAAAAAAAAAAATATTCTACATAAATATATCACATGGACCCACATAAATATAGCTCATGGACCTACATAAATATATACCATCATCAAGGACCTACATAAATATATACCATTATCATGTTTCATTCAAACAAAAGATAAAAACTAGCAGTTTTTGGTAGGTGTCTAACCTCTGAAACAAAAATATTTTAAGAGTTGTTACTTGTTCTGTCTCAATATAGTTTACAATGGATTATAACCCGAGCTCCTGAAGCAACCCTGTAAATCAAACTCATCAATCAATGACTGAAAATTGTAAATCAAACAACATTAACTAGAATTTATACTGAGTTCTTGATGAAGAAAAACAATGACAACTTATATTGGTAGAATATATAGTTGTACACGTATGTATTTTTTGTTGATTATTTCAAATGACAGCATTTGTTTCCAAAGTTAAATTGATAAAAGAAGTTGGTGTATATGTTTGCTTGAAGCATATGGAAATAAAGTGTAGTAATTTGGTACTAAAGAAAATTATTTGAATTAAAATTGAGCGAGTCAAACAAACAAAACTACTGCAACATTTCTAAATATATTGTCTATGTATCCCTCATGAGTTGGAAAAAGGCAACATTGCTTCTCAAATTTAGCACGTACGCAGAGGCACGAAGCTTACCTCGAACCCAACAGTCACAATGGCAGCGAGACTGGCAGTGAGATCAGTGACAATGAAGCTTACCCCATACCTCAGGTCACCACGAGTTCCCTAATCCTTGCAGCAGAAACCAAAAAAGGTCCTTGGGTTAACCACGAGTTCCCAAAACAGACCTAGTTTTTCAATATAACAACATAGGTAAGTTACAATGAAGACATGAAGCTCAGACGAAATGTATCTAGGTATGTTGGCGATGGACAACAAAAAGCGAGCAGTCACGGTCGTCAGCGTGATGGAGAAAGCTTAGATGCAGAACACGAAGAAGATGAAGAGAGCGCAAGCAAAATAGGTTGCATATCATATAATTTAAAATGTAATTCTAACATCGACTTTCAATACAAAACCAATGTTAACAAAATGATGTTAACGTTAACATCGGTTTTCTTCAAGAAACTGATGTTAACTTGTCATACGTTAACATCGATTTTCAGAAAACCGATGTTAATGAACATAGGTTAACATCGGTTTTCTTCAAACCCGATGTTAACTAAGAGACATTAACATCAGTTTTTTCAAAACCGATGTTAACAAATTAATTTTAACATCGGTTTTACAAAAATTGATGTTAACGGATGCACATTATTTACAATTATGCCACCGCGTTTATGTTAACATCGATTTTATCAAAAATCGATGTTAATCTCCCGATGTTAAATCTGATTTTTGTAGTAGTGAGTGTTTATATCAGCAATTAAAAACATGATGTGTTTATAGCCATAAGGACACAAACATGAATTAAATTCCATTGAAACTTTTGCTCACCATGGTTTAGGAAGAAATGCCATTGAAACTTTTAATGGGATGATCCATAGGGGACTAAAACCAAATGCAGTAACATTTGTTAACCTTTCAAAAGGATGTAGCCATGCAGGAATGGTTGAGGACGGGTTAAACTACTTTAATTCCATGGAAAAGATTTATGGGGTAGTCCCTAAAGAAGAGCATTACAGTTGTGCTATTGATTTGCTAGGTAGAGCTGGAAAGCTTAAAGAAGCAGAAGACTTTATAAATAACATGTCTTTGGCTGGTGTTCTTTTCTTGGGGCTTGTAAAATTCATGGGGACATGGAAAGGGCCAAACTTGCAGCAGACAAATTGATGAAGGCTGAACCTAAAAATAGTGTGGCTCATGTTTGGCTTTCAAATATTTACGCAAAAGAAAAACAATGGGAAGATGTACGAAGTTTGAGGAAGATGATAAAAATTAGCAACATGAACAAGTAGCCAGGTTATAGTTGGGTTGATATTAGAAATAAAACCCATGTGTTTGGGGTTGAAGACTGGTCTCATCCTCAAAAGAAAGAAATTTATGAAAAGCTTGATAGTCTTCTTGATCAGATAAAGCGAATCGGGTATGTTCCTCAAACAGAATCAGTTCTGATTGAAATGGATGACAATTTGAAGGAGAAGCTTCTTCATTATCACAGCGAGAGGCTAGCCGTGGCATTTTCATTACTAACCTGTCCAGCTGGGATGCCAATCATTGTCAAGAAATATTTAAGAGTTTGCTCCGATTGCCATTCTGCATTAAACTTTATTTCTAAGGTTACGGAAAGAAATATCAGCAGGTTTCATCATTTCTCCAATGGTTCATGTTCCTGTGGAGATTACTGGTAATGCTTAAAAGCCTGAAAGTTTTTGGAAAGATATGATGCTTCGTGCTAGAAAACCATATTGAATGAAATTCCAATGACATTTTAATTTTTTCTATTGTTTGCCTCACCATTCAAAACAAGTGATATGTACATGCTGAATTAACTTAATTATTAACAAGGGTGAGTCTTCAAGTTTTCATGGTATCTATGTCATGTGAAATTCTTTACGATGAGATTTGTTGAAATTCATTTTTCCTTGGATGCCTGGCTAAATTTGGATTGTTGTCTTATTATGTCTCACATGGGTATCAATAAGGCACTAAACCGATAATGACCCTGGAAAAGAGAGTGGCCAAGGATGTTGGATTGGCTTCAGGTTCAAAGATTACTGAAGTGTTGATGTTTCAGCTACTCGGAACCAAAGAAAAGTGCAAGGGTTGAGTTAGAACAAGAGAGCCTTTTACAGAAACAGTGCTGTGTTGTAGTGTTATAAAAAGTGGTAGGCGAGCTGGGATTTTAGGGCAATTAATGGTGGGGTTTGGGGATTAAACAAGGATTTTGAGCGAGAAATAGAAAGAGACCAAGAAAAATTATAGGCGAAATCATTAACAAGAATTTTGAGGTCAATAGTTTTACTATAAACATAGTTTGACACATAGCAATATAGGATCTTTTTTTTCATCTATGTAGTCGACCTACCTAACGGGAAAAGGTTTCGTTGTTATTTGTTTTTAGGAAAATGAAAGAAAAGGTAAAGGATTCCAAAACAAAGAAGCAGTTAAGGTGAGCCCTTCCATGGATTAGAGTCCAGACCATTCAACAAACTCATTCTTAGATATTTTTGTTATGGTGTTAATAAAATAGAACATCATAAGTATTTTAAGACTTGTGAGAGTTTCTCTTGCACTCTCACATGACTTGTGTCTATCATGTTTTCCAAGTGTCCTAAGGTTTGATCACTAGTCATATATTATATGGTCTTGGATTGAGATTAGTTCTAGTTTATCTATTTTGTATGTCTGCTTGATTAGTGTTCATTAAAAAAAGTTGATTAGTGTTTATATCAGCAATTAAAAACATGATGCGTTTATAACCATAAGAGCTATTGGTGCGTACTTGTGATTCCCATTTTTTTACAATAATCAATTATAATTCTCATTTGATTATTCTATAAATAATAAGATATATATGATAAAAAAAAAAAAAAAAACACTGACTCTTGTTTAATTCCTTTGATACTGCTCAGGGCAAGATTTTGGAGGAGCGAAATAAGGAACTTAATTTCCTTCTGGTACGTGGCATTCTCCTTTTCTTTTTCAAAGTATATACACAGAATTGAGAAAAATATTTTTTTTTTCTATTAACAAAGCACCACGAATATAAATTTTATTTGATCTGTTTCGGTGAATAAGAAAACTTTATTTTAAACAATAAACCTGAAAGTCTGAAACTATGCATTCTATTCATATGGCTTAATAATTAGTTTCCAACTGATGTGGACTGTATTACATTCAGTTTAGAATTATGCTGTACAGTAATGATTTGACTGTAATTTCATTATTGTGGCTCTAACCTTTAGGAATGTGCAATGTAGCAGTATTTTCTTTGATCACAGCAATAGCATTTCTCTACCTGGATGGAACCCAATGTACCAATTTTAAAAGGAATAATATTTATGTAACCATCTTTAGCTAAATTATTAAAGAATTTAAATAGGAGGGTAAGCAATCGAATTAATAAATCTATCAATTCAATCTAATTAAAATTAAATTGAGAAATAGATTTATAATTTTGAATCCAATTAAAGCTCAACTCAACTTACATATAATTAAATTATTGATATAAAATTTTTAAATTAAAGATAATACATTCTTAAGGTAATAATTTTTTTAAGTTTATCTTTTTTTATTTTAAGATAATATATTATTTTATGAACAATATTATGAATATATATTTATAATTTATTTTTTCTGTTTATTATATAAATAATACAATATTGTATAAATATTAATTTTTTGAATTCTTACAATTCTGTAAAAAAATATCTTTATTATTTTTTAGTTTAAAGATTTTTTTAAGATGACAATTTTTTAATGATCCAAGTTGATAATTAACCAATTCAATCTAATCCAATTAATTGGATTGGGTTGGTAAAACAAAAGGTAAACCCAACTCAATTAAATTAGATTAAAAAATATAAGCATTAATGTGTGTCCGCAACTTCTACCATTCAATTCATGTTTCTAATTTGGATCGATATCCTTCTTGCTTCACACATGGTTGATATAACACATCTACTAACCCAGCCGTATACTGATGGATTTGTTATCAAAGTCACAAATGCCTAAGTGTATTTTTTATTTTCAGTAGACACACATTTCAAAACATGTTAAACTCAAACTATATATGAGTCTAGTATCATTGGATTTAACATCCATTTTAAGTATATGTTTGCTGCAGCGTATTGTGAGTAAACCGTATAGTTTTAGTTGTTCAATATATAATTGCAAAGTTTAGTTTTATTAATTGAAATATATGTGGATCACTAAAATAAATGACTGAACTTAAAACACACATTAGTTTAGTAGATTAGTAGAGTGTATAAATTATTATATATATGTCTAAGCATATTATTAAGGCTTTGGATGTTCTTGCACAATTCAGTTATTCTCCACCTCTGACTGAGTTGGATGTTATTAGTGTGAATATCTTCTGACATTAACTATTCCATGTCACATTTTATTCATTTTTATATAAAATCAATCACTGTGAATTACGAATTTTGAATTTCAGGTTCGTCAAGAAATGTCTCTCGTTGTTTTAACTATAATTTCATGTCTGGTCCCAATTCTTCAGCATGCAGAGGTCATTATCACGTCACATTCTTGAATTATAATTTTGGTCATGTTCAGTTGTTGACTGTCTTGTTGTTTATAGGGAATCAACAAGTCACTTATAGAATAGGCTAGCATGGGTCTGTCTTGCTATTTATAGGGACTCAAGAATCTTGGTGCACAGCTTTGTCAATGTAAGTTGTACCACTTATGTGTTTTGTATAGTAATGACTTTCACAATGAGCACATAACAAATATATTTGGTTCTCTTTAGTTTGCTGCTATAAGAAAATGTTTTGAAATTCATAAATGATTTTGCAATTTTTAGTGCATGATAAATTTTGTGAATAAATTACTCGTCATTATAGAAGTTTGTCTTCAACATAAGATGAGAAATTGGTTTTAGTGTTGTTTCCTTGGGAGTGTGATCAGTTCAGTTTCAATGGTGGTGGTTGAGATAAGAGATGGATGTTTTTCTTTCAAAAAAAAGATGGAGAATATTTGATTGAGTGGCCTAAAAAGCATTTTAGATTCATAACGACATTGTTTTGCTTTTAGGAAATGAAAATATGGTTGGTTTTGCATTCGGTTTCTCTAAAACTTGACTTTGCGTCATGTTGAACAGAATTTACAATAAAATAGTGCAATATATTGCAACCATTAATTGCTGTTGAAATCCCATATCCATTATAGATATGACTAAAGTAAAGCTTATAAAGTTTTAGGCAATAGTTTTTTGGGTTTAGTTAAAGGTTAGGCTCAATTCAAGAAGTATTGTGGTAATTTTTTACTGTGAAATTCATACATTGAGGATCCCCATTTAATATCTTAATATTAACATTTTTACTTTAGATGTTAGCAGCTGAGATCTCCTTGGGAGTCTAAATGGTATTAATCACACAAAAAATGCGTATTGTGTTCAAGGCATTTTCTCTCTTAAGAAGCTGAAAGTCCTCTACCTTGTAATAAAATCTTAGATAATGCCTTTTGAGAACTTAGAATAGTCAATAGTAGTGCCTGTAATTTTGTATTTATTTAAATATTTGGAATTCATGCATAGTAACACATAAAGGAGAGTAAAGCAATATCTCAACCTCTTCACTTTACAAATTGATCATAATATTAGATGTCCACTGTTACATAGAGATCTATGTGCTATGGTATGCTCCTATTCACTCGGTAAATTTTTTTACATGTAGACTTGTAAAGTTATTTGTATTTTACATTTGTTTTCAGATTAAATTCTTTCTACCTAACTTTGTTTACACAATGAAGTCTGCCAAGTCTTACATGGGTATAAGCAGGTTAGTGTTGCTTCACTTTCGGGTGTGCATCCGCCTAGGGAATTACATGTTTATGGTATAGTTGTAATACATTCCTCATGGAAATGAAACTATAATCCCATATTTTTACTTTGTTGATGTGTTGTGGTGTGTGTTGTTGTTAAGAGATCGAGTTTGAGAAAGAATAATGGAAAGAACACCATGTTGTGATAGTTGAAGAGGATGAAATTCTTTCTGGTTATATCAAGAAAAATGGTGGTCATGGAAGCTGGCGTTCCCTTCCAAGGATGGCAGGTTTTGACACTTTGATTGCTCTTTTCTTGTTACCTTGCTTAATTTGTATTAGTTTTTGTTGAAATCACTTTAGTTTTTGTTAAGTATGTTACCTAAATTAAGTATGTTAGTATGTTACCTAACTTTGTTTAAATTTGGCTTTAATCCTTGTTTCCAAGTGACTTGGATGATTTTATTTTGGTCCCTTTAATGTTAGTGACATAGTTCCATTGCACTGAGTTATTTGAAGTTTACAACAATATTGGGTTGAAGAGTAAGAAAGTTGTGCTCTGTTTGGCTCACATTCATGGAATGATGCTATGGTAACATCAATGCATTCACGATATCAACTTTTTAGCATCTCCAAGTCCTTCGTTGTTTATTTATGCTCTCACTGCATTGAGTGCTTCAAGTGTGCCTCTGGGGTGTTAAAAAAGACCATCATCTTAGAAATCAAGCCTTCTAAGATAGTTGTCACGAAACAACCGTCTTAGAAGATAAACTTTCTAAGACAGTTGTTTTGTAAGAATCGTCTTAGAATGTCTACTTTCTAAAACGGTTGTTTTGTAGGAACTGTCTTAGAAGGCCTGTTTTCTAAGACATTTGTTTTGTAAGAATTGTCTTAGAAGACCCACTTTCTAAGATGATTCTGATGTAATAATCATCTTAGAATGCCCGCTTAAAAAAGTCACATTTTCGACGATGATGTTTTTCATAACCGTCGTCAATGGTGTTTCACTTTTAATGACATTAGCTATAACGACGGTAAAAAATTATCGTTGAAAATCCAATTTAACCGTTGTTAAAAAGTTTATTGTAGTTGTGCTGTCACGTGTCATTATCTAATTGGTCAGTGAAATGGTAAATGAAAATTAACGACCAATAAGACAATGACACGTTGCAGACATGTGACAGTTAATATATTTTTTTTGTTAACAATCAACGTCAAATTTTAATCATAAGGACTCAAATAGCCAATTTGAAAAAAAAAAGGACTCTAATAGTGAATTAGAATATAAGAGAACTGATTTAGTGAATTGGGATATATAAGAAGACTATTTTTGTAATTAAGTCTATAATATAAGAATAAAAACATAAAAATAGTGTAAATATAAGAACTCAATAATTAATTAAATCTAATGATTATTAACTTTTTTAAAAATAAATTACTCAAATCTATGATGATCGAATTCAAGTCTTTACTATTGCCACCGTTTGATCGTGCTTTTATTTCTGTTTTCTCTCGTTGCAACCGTGATTCGTAGGGGTCAAATAGATTGTAATCCATTTTAGGTCAATCTGTGCAATCTTGATTCGCAAGGCCAAATAAATCACAATTATTAGACAAAATCATTCAATAGAATAGGGATCAAATAATTGATTAATTCATAGATTTCCCTACAATTTTTTCCTTAACCAATAGAAATTGTGATTCTAATTAAAATGGGATAGTGACTAGTGAGCTATTTTTCAACTAAGAATTCGAATTTGTTATTAGAGGTCGAATTTGGTTAAATTAAGTTATTTAGGTCTAATTTGTCATGTAAAAAAAAAGTTAGTTCTAATTTGTTTCATAAACTTAAGTATTTGACAATTTTTTTTCTGTTTAAAATTCCTTTTGATAGAAATAAGTATCTTTTATGAAAAATTAAAAAAATAAGTATAAATTATTAAATCATCAATTTAATAATATATATATATATATAATGATTAATCTTTGTCAAAAAATTTGACTAGTTATTTTTAAAAAAAGGATCAGTTTGTTTAAACTTAAAATAATTAATTTTAAAATAAGTATTTTTTAAAATAAAAAATGCTTATTTAAGAAGAGGATAAATTTTGCTTCTTGAAATAAGCAAAAAGCTACATTTTTAAGCATAAAAAATTTATATAAACACACTAAAAAAATAAAAATAAAAATAACTATTTATTTTATTAAAATGTGTTTTCTTTCAACAAATAAATTTAAACAAACATAATTAAAATCTCTCCTCTTTATTGCATATCTTCTCTATCTAAGAACATAGTCAAACTTATATAAAAGGGGAGTGTAACCATGAAAGACGTCATATTCCATTCAAAGTATTTATAATTATACGTTACAAAATATTAATTATATTAATAACTAATTTATCAAAATTAGTATTTTACAAGTGTCATGAAAATTATCTATTTGAATTTGTACTGAATTCTTTTAGCATTTTTTTTCCTAATGTATACTAGCAAACAATTAACCAAAAACTCATCTTCCATCTTATTGTAAACTGTAATATTGACAATATTTATAGCTGAAATAAATTGCTACATTTGATACTAGAAACATGTTAGAGCCTCACAAACAATGCTAAGGAGAACAAAGATGCAAAATAACAAAAACCGATATGAAAAATAGTTATATGAAGAGAGAATTGTTGTATCAAAACTTGTTTATTGGCAAAGATGAGTAAATAACCTTCAATTTTCAAATCAAATATAATCAAATAAATTCCATGAAAAATGAAGTCATTTTAGTTGCAAATTGAATCATTTATAACTTTCAGAATGACAATAGCAAATTATATAAAAATGTATTAAAAAGAGAGATAAATGATACTCACGTATTGTTTGTTCATACATGAAAAAAAAAAAAAAGAGTTATAATATGAACTTGATATGGTTAAAGGAAAAAGAAAAAAAAGACATCTACAATTGAATTCCTTCTACTAATATTATACCAATTAATATTTGTTGATAAAAAAATATTTAAACTCAAAAAAACACTTACATAAATACATAGATCTATTTTACTAATAATTAATTTATTTCCATGAACTTGTCTATATTATTCATAAAAAAGACGTATATAAAAATTAAATTGAGAATCCCCATTACATATAAGCAGGACTAAATTACATGTTTAACCTTGATAAAAATTATAACAATAGACAAAAAATATTATTATAACTTTTAATGATTACAAATCATATATTTTTTTGTTGACAATGTTGTTCACATATGGTTGTTCTCACTAAAAAATAGTGATTAATATTTGTTGGAATCGTAAATGCAAATAAGATAAGTATTATCTTTCAACATCATTTATCTAATCTACTATATTATAAAAGAGAACCCCAGGAAAATTACTAGTGTGTCCCTTCTTAGAAAATTGTCACCTGTATGTTTTGCTGGTTTTATTGTCATTTTGATGTGTTAAATTACTGGTGTGACCCTTCTTAGAAAATTGTCACCTGTCCCTTTTGCTGGGTTTATTGTCATTTTGATGTGTTTTTTGTTTGTCCTCAGCTTCTACACGTGGGTGGTTTACATGTTGATTTTTTATCTGCAATGGTTTACGTGTTAAGCAAATGGTTTACGTGTTAATTGTTTTGATCAGCAAGGAATTTTTGTGCCATGTGTTTGATGGCTAAGGTAGCTTCCACTCTTTGATTGGGCACATGGTTTGGGGGTTTTGTGCAATACCGTTGGTTGTTGTTGTATCATTTTGGTTTGTTTCTTTTTCAAGTTTGAAAGCAAAACTGGATTTGAAGGTGTGAGGCTCGGCTCTGGTTGTTTCTTTACTAACTTTTATGTGCATGACTGTGATTTTCGTTTTTGTTTTCCAGTTTGGTTTTGTTCTGTTGTTGGGGTTGTTCTGTTTTTTTCTTTAATGTCATTGTGTTCGGTTTGGTTTCAGTTTGTATGTGTGTTAGTCTTTTTCGCTGTTTTTTTTCTTTGGTGCTTTGTTCACTAACTTTTATATTGTGCATGGCTGTGATTTTACAGTTTTTCTTTGGTTGACAAGTTTCTTTTGGGGTTTGCTTTTCCTCCGTTGCTGGGTTTGACTGTGAGAAGAAAAGGTAATGTTTATGTTGTGCATGTGTTTTTTAGCTTTCGTTTGGCTTTTGCTGGGTTTGTTCTGATTTTGTTGTCCTTTTGTTTTCTTCTTTGGGTGCAACACGTCTGTGGTTTACGTGTTTGTTTTTTTCCTCAAAAAAAATTGTTGTCCCATGTGTCTGATGGATAAGCTAGCTTGCATTGTTTGATTGGACAGGTGGTTTGGGTGTTTTGCAGAATGGTGTTGGCCGTTGTTGTGTTATTTTCGCTTGTTTTAGTTTTCAGTTTGAGAGCAAAAGTGTTTGTTTGATTGGTCGTTTGTTTTCTAACTTTTATGTTGTGCATGGCTCCTATATGATACGTGTTGATTTTTTTATTAGCAAGTGGTTTACGTGTTGATTTTTTTATCAGCAAGTGGTTTACATGTTAAGTAAGTGGTTTACGTGTTAACTTTTTTATTAGCAAGGAATTTTTGTGCCATGTGTTTAATGGCTAAGCTAGCTTCTACTCTTTGATTGGGCACGTGGTTTGGGGGTTTTGTGCAATGTCGTTGGTTGTTGTTGTGTCATTTTCGTTTCTTTCCCAGTTTGGTTTAGCTTTGTTGTTCGGTTGGTTGTGAGAACAAAAGGTAATGTTTTTTTTTGAATGTGTTTGTCTAATTTTTCTATTGTGCATGACTGTGATTTTACATTTTTCCTTTGGTTGAGAAGTTTGTTTTGCAGTTTAGTTTTGCTGAGGTTGATTGGGAGAAGCTAAGGTAATTGTTCATGTTGTACATTCTTTGCTTGACAGGTTTGTTTTACAGTTTGTTTAATTTTCAAGTTTCCGAGGAAAATTGTTTGTTTGTTTCATCGTTTGTTTTCTAACTTTTATGTTGTACATGGCTGTGATTTTCCTTTTTGTTTCCCAGTTTGGTTTAGCTTTGGTGTTTGGTTGGTTGTGAGAACAAAAGGTAATGCTTTTTTTGTTGAATGTCTTTATCTAATTTTTGTATTGTGCATGGCTGTGATTTTGCAGTTTTTTTTAATTGTCAATTTTGTTTTGCAGTTTAGTTTTGCTGAGTTTGATCTAGAGAACCTAAGGTGATATTCATGTTGTGGATTCTTTGATTGAGTAGTTTGTTTTACAGTTTGGCTTTGTTTGGTTGTTAGTTTTGAGTGTGGCAAATGGAAATTATACTTTTGTACCCAAGTTTGGGTTTGGCTGAGAGAAGTTGAGGTTTGAGTTGAGGATGGTTGTTTTTGTATGGTTTGTTAATTTTGGTGTTAATGGATTTTTATATGTTAATTCTGTTTAGTCACATGTGCATATGTTTTGTCCATATGTTTATTTTTACTGATTTATATGGAGTTTATTGTGGTCTTATGTGTGTTTTATGAATTTTCTTCTTTGTTTTTTTGGTGACAGGCTGTTAGCTTTGGTTTGTAGTGGTTGAGGTGGTAGTTTATTTTTGTGCCCGTTTGACTATATGCTTGGTTTTTAACTGATGTTCTGTTTTTCTTGGAGTTGTTGTCCAGGGTTTCCGATTATAAAGTTATGGCACGTGTTGCTGATAAAATAAAATTGATAGATGGATCAAGGGAAGCTCTTAAGCTTTCTGTAAGGATCACTGATCTTTGGTTCATTGGGATTCCCGGAAAGACTGAACAAGCCGAAATGGTGGTTGTTGATTCTAATGTATATTTGTGGCAGTTTTTTGGGATTATAAATTATGTTATTATATTATTGGTCATTCAATGAAGTATTTATATCCTTTCTATATTGTAGGGAGATGAAATCCATGTTGTTTGCAAGCAGGATCAGCTGAAGTCTCGCAAGGCTGTTTTGAAAGAGAATTTTATTTATGTGATGCATAATTTTAAAGTTATCAAGAATGATGGGAAATTTAGAGTTTGTGATCATGAATATAAATTATGTTTTACTGGAGTTACTGTTGTTAGGCAATGTGATATGGAGCAGTTACCTTTTAGGAAATTCATATTTGTTTCTTTTTCCAGTGTCATTGCTGGTGATTTTAAAATTGGACTCTTGGTTGGTAAGATTGTTGTTTACAATTTGTGGATTGATTTTGATTGACTTGCTTATGCCTTTTTAAGTAAGATACATTTACCTTGTGGTTGTTTTAGATGTTATTGGCGTGGTTGATGAAGTGGTATTCCGATATGTGTCATCCAAAAATACGAGGGTTATTTTGAATTTAAAGGATTTGAGGTTATCTTTGACAATTTAATTTGAGTGTGTATGATTGTTGTTTGTAATTGATGATGATTAGCTGCTGATATACAGATACATTAATTGTTGTTTCCTTCTGATAGTGGCCAGGTACTATCCTGTACACTCTGGGAAAATTACTGCTTATAGTTTTTGTCTTATTTGAATGATATTGAAGATGAAAGGCCGATCGTTATTCTCTTAACTCATTCTAGGATTAAGGAAACACAGGGTCAGTGTAATGTTAGATTTCTCAATTTCCATGCTTGCTAGATTATATTTTTTTGGGGTCTAATCTGTAGGATCATATCCGGCATCGGTCAGTAATTCTTTCAAGGCGTCCAAACTCATGATCAATGACCTCGTGCTAGAAATTCAAGAATTTAGAGAGAGGTATTTTGGCAATGTGGTGCTTATGTGATTGTAATTTCAAATTGTTAAAAATATAAGTAATGTTTGCTAGGTTTTTGCATTTGTTGTATTGTTATAGTCTTTTAGATTTAGGGATCGAGGTTAGATCAATTTTGACGCCTATTGGACAAGGGAGTTCACAGGTTTCAGGCTCATCTCAATTATCATCAAAAGATGTGTTTCTGTCAAAGACTGAAGTAAAAAATATCTCTGAGATTAATGTCAGTTCAGAGGTGATGTTCTTATTCATTTGTAGCTTTTCTTTGTAGAAAATCTAATGTCAGTTTCTTCAAACAGGAGTTTGTTTGTGTTATTGTCACCAAGATTACAACCATAGTGATGGACAACTATTCATGGTGCTATTCGGCTTGTGGTCAATGTTATAAAAAAGCTGACATGTAAACTGTGCCGTTCACATGTCCGTGTGGCAAAGAGAATGATCAACCTGTACTGAGGTGATTAATTCACTGTTTAATTAGTATGAGGTTCATCAAGTACTTTTTCTTATACAGGTATCTATATTGGCAGGTATCGGGTTGAGGTGATGGTTAGTCATAAGGGTGAACAAACCAAATTTTTGATCTGGGATCGTGAATGTGCACAGTTAATTGGTCAGTCAGCAGATGAAGTCAACAGGCTAAAAATAGAAGTATGTTATTGTATTGTCATGCAATGTTTTTAAATTTACACTGAACATTTGTTACCTTGCTATCAATTTTTATTCTTCTTTTTCTGCGCAAGGATGGGGATGTTGATTTAAATGCCTCTCCTCAAGCACTAGATAGGCTATTGGGTTGTTTCCTTGCATTCAAAGTGAAGGTGCAACCAAGGTTCAGGAATTCTGTTGTTCTTAAATATTCAGATGAATTAGAGTTGATCAATGTTGTGCTAGATATGATTCCCAATAGTGAGGTTGTGTTTTGTCAAATCTATTTTAGTTATTGTGAGTGTATGCATATATTCCATTCTTTTTTTAACTTTCGATTCATATATCATCTAGCCATGTTGCAAGATCGAGAATTCAATACTTGAGTCGACCGATCCTACAGTGCTTGAATCTGTGAGCTAACATTGTCTTTCTCTAGTTTTCTTGGTGTATGTTGCAATAATGGTAATAAAATTTAGCTGACTCATCAATCAATATTTGATGCAGCAATCTCTGTCTATTACAGCTGATCATGATCGGTCAATGCTTGCCTCAAGTGATGCAGCAATCTCTGTCTATTATAAGCTGACATTTACTAATTAAAAACTCAGTTTTTTGACTAATCAAATATTAATGGTAAGTCATTAGAATCAGTAAAATACGAAATTGTTATTGCACAGATAATTTGGAAATTTAGTATAATCAGTGCTAAGTGAGGACAGATTCAACGCAAGGATTGCTATTGCACAACTAATTTGGAAATTTAGTATAATCAGTGCTAAGTGAGGACAGATTCAAGGCAAGAATTATTTCGATTCTATTAGAGATGAGAATTGCAAATATGACACATTGATCAATTAAAGAGAGATTGGACAGCGTTCAATATCAAAGTTTTCTCTACCCTGCATCTTTAGTTGTAGTTTTGTGTTGTAATTTCAATTTAATGTTAAATTTCCTTTTTTATCTTTCTCTACCCTGCATATTTAGTTATAGTTTTGTGTTGTGATTTCAATTTGATGCTCGATTTTTTTTATTATAATGATAACTGTCAAAATGTCTAATCACATTTAATCTAGCAAACACAAACTTGGTATTTGGCATCTCTTGCTTTATGTCAATTAAGATTTGTTTATTAAAATTTACGCCTGAATCTTCAGTTGCAAGATAAATCTGCTCATTAATTATGAAATCCATTATATAAAAATGTCAAATCATATTTAATCCCCCAAACCGGCATTTTATATTTGGCATCTCTTGGTTGATGTCAATTAACATTTTTTTATTAATTTACAAAATATTCCATCGTTTGTTGTAAATTGCGTTCTAAGTTTTTGACCTCTAAAAATGCAGATCAATCACATAGTGAATTCTATATCCAGAACTTACTCCTCTATATATAATATATCTTTACAGCTGAGTCTGATCATTCCTCCATGACTAATTTTCGAAACTACTTAAATTCAACTTGCATGTTTAATTTTGTTTTTATTACATAATTGAACATTTGGAATTACTTTGATGTATAATTTGGTCTCTGTGTATTTCAAATCTTTGTTGTGGTGAATTGATATACCAAAGAGCTTCATTGATATCAACTGCAAACATACAAAAGAATGCACATGCAAATGCATGTACCTCAGGTAAAGCCAGAATGTATAGAAAAGGTATCCTGCCAAAAAAAAAAAAAGGCTCAGCCTAACAGATCACATGAGACTAGTATAGATTCCACTCTGAAAGATATACAATGTCATGGTGAGAAATTATAAATAAGATGTTTTCTTTTATAAATACATTAATTTGTTCAACTTGACTTAATTTGTCTCTATTTTTAAGTCATGACAGCTGATTTATTAGAAGATATGAATTTTGAATCTCCACAAGGTATGATGATAGAAAATCCTTACTCACTTTTTTGCCCAAATTTTAATTATATCTATGATATCTAACGTAAATTTTCACATCATCTGATTCTAATTCTTTCTCAGACGATGAAAATTGTGAATCCAATACTAATGAAGCTACAATCGATACTGAAGGTAATAATTATAGCTTTGATATAACGTTAAGGATATCAACTGATATCCTTTAAATTAAATTCCACTATCTCATTAGGCAATTTCAGGCTATTCTGACTTGGGTGATCAGACCGTGCAATGTACACATTGCAGTGCAAAAATGTGGTATGATGAAAGAATTTCAAAAGATAGAAATACAACAAGTCCAAAATTCAGCTTATGTTGTGGAGATGGGAAAGTTGAGATTCCATTATTACAAAGTCCACCGAAATATCTTGAACGACTTATGTTTGATGGTAAAGCAAGTGATAGTAAAAATTATCAATGTAACATACAGGCATACAACATGATGTTTGCCTTTACGTCTGCTGGTATTAAGCTAGACAAATCAATTAATGAAAGTAGAGGACCTCCTACAATTAGAATTCAGGGTCAACCATGTCATCGAATAGGCAGCTTATTATCAATGCCTGGAAAGCAACCAAAATTTTCATAATTGTATATCTTTGATACGCAAAATGAAGTTGAAAATAGAATTAATACAATGAGGTAGTACTTCTTTTGTTTCTTTTATTATCAAATATGAAGTATTCTAATTGCGAAAGCATTTTTTGTCACACCAATGGATCTGTTTTTATATTGTTTTTTGCAGTCAACATGTTGGAATTCAACTAGAGATTGTTTCAACTTTAAGTCAAATGCTGGATGAGTACAATGTTCATGCAAAAAGTTTTAGAATGACCAGGGACAGATTGGCAGACACTTAAGTCAAAAATGTAAAATTGAGATTGATAGCTACACGTGAGAAAGATGGTCGTACATACAATCTCCCAAATGTTTCTGAAGTTGTTGCTCTAATTGTTGGTGATTTTGATCCAGACTCAAGATGGGATATTATTGTTGAAACTCAAAATGGAGAATTATAAAGAATCCATGAATTACACTCTAGCTATCTAGGACTCCAATACCCTTTACTCTTCCCTTATAGTGAAGATGGATATAGACCTGATATACTTCACCGTTGTACACCTAGCAGCAGAAAAAGGAAGACAAATCGTCTAAGGATGAGAGAGTGGTTTGCTTATAGACTACAGTCCAGATCAAATGAAGCACAAACTTTGTTGCATTCTAGAAAACTATTCCAACAATTCATTGTTGAAGCATACACGATGGTTGAGTCTGAAAGACTTAGCTACATTAGAAACAATAAAAAAAAAAACTTAGAGTTGACAAGTATTGCAGTTTACAAACATCATTAGATACTGGAAGTAGTAAAGGCTCTTCTAAAGGAAAAAGAGTGATTTTGCCGTCAACCTTTGTTGGCAGTCCACGCTATATGGACCAACTTTATTTTGATGGTATGGCAATATGCAACCATGTGGGTTCTCCAAATCTTTTTATTACTTTAACCTGTAATCCAAATTGGCCTGAAATCCGTATAGTGCTTGCACCTTTGAATCTAAAACCAACAGATAGACCGGATCTTATCTCACGTGTTTTCAGATTGAAGTATGAGTAGATGCTTTTTGACTTAACAAAAAAACACTTGCTTGGAAAAGTTGTCGCATGTGAGTTTGCCATTAATATGCTTTTTAAAGTTACACATTTGTTTATTCTTTTTAATTTTTCCTTGATATAATACAATTATACAAAATTTCTATATTACTGTTCCACTATTAATACAATTAGCTAACAATTGCATATATGCACACAATTGAATTTCAAAAAAGAGGACTTCCTCATGTGCATTTATTGCTATTCTTACATCCAGATAATAAATATTCATCTTCAAATGACATTGACCACATAATATCAGCAAAAATTCCTTCACATGAAAATGACCCTGAACTCTATACATTAGTCCAAAATCATATGGTACATGGACCATGTGGAATTCTCCAACCTAAGTCTCCATGTATGAAAGAAGGCAAGTGTAGCCGTTTTTACCCAAAAATGTTTCACCCTCAAACTGTTTTAGATTCAAATGGCTATCCAATCTATTGTAGAAGAAATGATGGTCGTACCATTTCAAGGAATGGAGTTATTAATAGATATATAGTACCTTACAATGAAAAATTGTTGAGGAAATACCAAGCACATATAAATGTTGAATGGTGTAATCAAAATACTTCCATTAAATATCTATTTAAATATATAAACAAAGGTTATGACAGAGTCACTGCTGTTGTTATTCATGATGATAATGGTACACTTGAGAATGCTATCAGTCAAAATGATGAGATTAAAGAATATGTGGATTGCAGGTAATAGTAATTCAACATGTATACTTAAGTTACTGATTGTTTCTTTAATTAATTCTTTTAATTATGATTTTTTTTTGTCAGATATATTTCTCCATGTGAAGCTACTTGGATAATTTTTTGTTTTCCAATACATGCTAGAAAGCCTGCTATGGAGAGATTACATTTTCATCTGCCAGGACAACACAGTGTTTTTTATGAAAATGATGATGATATAGATGATATCCTGTCAAAGCCAAGTATTTCAGATTCAAAATTCTTAGCATGGATGAATAGCAACAAATGTTTTTCATAGGGTAGAAATCTGACTTATTCACAATTTGTTTCCAAATTTGTCTACAACCAAAAGGCTAGATCATGGAACCTTAGAAAGAAAGGCAATACAATTGGCAGGTTAATATGGGTTCCACCAACCACTGGTGAATTGTTTTATCTAAGAATGATGCTCACTGCATGTAAAGGAGCTACTTCATTTGAAGATATTAGAACAGTTGAAAATGTTCTATACCCTACATATAGAGAAGCATGCTTTGCAATGGGTTTTTTGCAAGATGACAGAGAATTTGTGGAAGCAATCAAAGAAGCTAAGGACTAGGGTACAACTAATTATTTGTGTTAATACTATTATCAGGTGTCATTACTAAACCTGAAGAACTTTGGAATCAGACATGGAATTGGTTAGCTGGAGACATTGCATATCATTATAAAAAAACAACTCTGAACACATGTTAGTTTTAATCAGTTTGTAACTTTCTATATTGAATAACATCACAGATATGCATTGTTTAACTATCTCCTTTATCATTTGTTAGAATTACACATTGATGATAAGCAACTTAAAAATTTAACATTACTGGAAATTGAAAAACTTCTGCATCCAAACCAAAAATCACTCAAAGACTATCCTACAATGCCATATCCTGAGGGTGGAAATCCTGCATCATGTCTAGAGAATAGCTTGATATTGTCTGAACTTAATTACAACAATGATCAGGCTAGATCAGAATTCAAAAATCTTTTTCTATCGATGACAGGTAATCTACCAATTCATATATTATAAATTGCATTTAACAAAGTTAAATTCCATCTGTATTTTCCAATTTTACATATGCTAATTCTTCATTTCTATCAAATCTCAACTTATTTTTTATTCTAGACGAACAAAAACAAATTTATCACAAAATTATGGAAGCTGTCAACAACAATGAAGGTGACATGTTTTTTCTATATGGATATGGAGGTACAGGAAAAACATACATATGGAGAACATTAGCAAGTTCACTGAGGGCAAAAAATCAAATTGTGATTATGGTTGCTTCTAGCGGCATAGCTTCTTTGTTATTGCCAGGAGGCAGAACTGCTCATTCCAAATTTAAGATACCTGTGCCAATTTTTGAAGACTCAACATGCAATATACTTCAAGGAAGTCAGCTAGCAGAATTGTTAAATCAGACAAATCTGATAATTTGGGATGAAGCACCCATGGCACACAAATTTTGCTTTGAAGCACTTGATCAAACTTTAAGAGACATTATTAAAGAAAAAAAATCCCAATAAAATTTTTGGAGCCAAAGTTATTGTATTTGGTGGAGATTTCCGACAAATTCTGCCAGTCATTCCAAGAGGAAGTCGTTCAAACATTATAAATGCAACAATCAATTCATCATATCTGTGGCCTTCCTGTGAAGTCTTAACACTCACCAAAAACATGCGTTTACAAGGCAATGCCCAATTAATTGATGATCAAGAAACTACTAAATTTGCAAAGTGGATTCTAGATATTGGAGATGGAGTTATTAGGAATCAAAATGATGGATATGCTACTATTGAAATTCCTGAGTACCTACTGATTACTGAATATAATGACCCCATTGATATTATAGTCAAATCAACATTTCCAGATTTATATCAACATCACAGTAATCCTGATTTCTTCAAATCTAGAGCAATATTAGCTTCCACCAATGAAACAGTTGAAGAGGTCAATGATTATATACTTTCCTTGATTCCAAGTATTAATGCACATCTGAAATTTACAAAAACTAAGGTCTACTCAGTATTTATTCTCTATTTAACTTTGTATGGTACCTCAAATAAATTTAATAGGTGAACAAATGGAATACTTAAGCTCTGATTATATAGAGAAGTCAGAAACCATTGACAGTTGGCATTTCCAATCAATCACAACTGAATTTCTCAATTCACTAAACACATCTGGTCTGCCAAATCATCGTATCAAGCTAAAAATCGATAGTCCTATAATGTTGCTAAGAAACTTAGACCAAACGCAAGGACTCTGTAATGGTACTAGATTAATAGTTACTAGACTAGCCAAACATGTCATTGCAGCTGAAATCATTTCTGGCAAAAATGTTGGTGATAATGTTTACATCCCAAGAATGTCAATGTCACCTTCACAATCACCATGCCTTTCAAGCTTTTAAGAAGACAGTTTCCAATCATGTTATCTTATGCAATGACGATTAACAAGTCTCAGGGCCAATCACTTTCTATGGTTGGGCTTTATTTGCCAAAACCAGTCTTTAGCCATGGGCAATTATACGTTGCATTATCGAGGGTCAATTCAAGGCAAGGACTAAAAGTTCTTATTCATGATAAAGACCAAAAAAATATGACTACTACTACTAATGTAGTCTTCAAAGAGGTTTTCAAAAATCTTACAAGGTAACTCTAAATTTTCAAACAAGAAATTGTACTATCTATTGGCAATAATTCCAAACTGTTATCTTACTTATATACATTCTAACATACAGCCAAAGATGATATCATATATTACAATGTTAAATTTAATATTGTCAGGTATGCAATCTTAATCATCACATTAATATCTTCCATTTATAATTTCATTTACTTAACATTATATTATTTAGCAGTTTATCACAGCTTAACATTTGCTTTGACATTTACATGAACAAATTTTCTTTATTTCTCTGCGAAATATAGAAATTTTAATTGTTGAAGTTCAATGATGAAATATCTAGCGTTCATATGTTATTGCTTATATGATAATTATGCTTGAAACAATATTTTTTAAAAATCGTTCATGCCAATCGTTCAAATGTAGCACACCATGCTGCATATACTGCATTCCTTCAAACCAACATCATTCTTATTTTACACAAAAAAAACCACATTTAAAAAATGCAGTTATGCAAGATGACATAATCACCTTTAAATAATTCGTTCATACCCCCTCTGCAATACATAAAAAATGAAATGTTAATAAGCAATCCTAGAAGTTGGCCCAATGTTCATATCTTGGCCCAAGATAAATTTAGACAGTTACTGCCCTACAATACCAACGGTCTTAGGCTTCAAATTCGAACAAAAACTCTTCATCTACTTTGTACTTCTTCAATTCACAGTTATTGATATCACATTTATTTACAACCATGCAACATTGGAAAGAAGCAAACATTAAATACCACACTAAAGGCCTATCATCTACTTTCTTCTGCAAATCCTTTTTCATTCCTCTGTCCAAACTCTACTTTCACGCCATACAAAAAATGAGCACCACATCCTCAACCGCATCAACTAAGGTAAATCATTTCTACTCTTCTCTTCACGGCACCTACCTTTTTGTTGTGTTTATTTTCATTTTCATAGGTTTTTGGTTTGCGATTTTTCTGCTATGTGTCTGATGCACGTGGTTTAACGGTTTGTGCAATGCCGTTGTTTTTTGTCGTGTCATTTTCCTTACTTTCTTTTTCAAGTTTGAAAACAAAACTGGACTTGAAGGTGTCCGGCCCTCCTTGGTCGTTTCTTTTCTAATTTTTATGTGCATGGCTTGGTCGTTTCTTTTCTAACTTTTATGTGCATGGCTATCATTTTCGTTTTTGTTTTCCATTTTCGTTTTTGTTTTCCACTTTCGTTTTGTTCTATTGTTGTCGTTGTTCTGTTTTTTCGTTTAATGTCTTTGCCTTTCATTTGGTTTCCGTTTGTATGCACATTAGTCCTTTCCACTGTTTTTCTTTTTTGGTGTTTTGTTTACAAACCTTTATATTGTGCATCCCTGCCATTTCATAATTTTCCTTTGCTTGACAAGTTTCTTTTGACATTTGGTTTTATATCCCTATGATTACAGAGGAAAAATGCCATCATGCGACCACCACGGATCATGCAATTTATCGCTGCCTTCAACAATGACAAGGTCATCTTTTTTCTCAATTCTTCTATTACTATTATTGTTACACATACATGCATTTATATTTCCCACTTTTTTTTTAGAATACCATACAACTTCCAGCCTTCTATCATACTCAATGGGCACCAAACTATCCTGAGATGGCTCATCTCAGATACAATGGAGCCATTTATGAAGTACAAGTAAGACAACACAGAGATAAAGTGTATTTAGCAGATGGACTCCAAAGCTTCCGGAAAGATTTGAAAATTTATGAGTCAACCAACATCAACTTCTTTGCATGTGACCATCACTCTGTTTTTGACATACATTTCATACCACCATCGGAGCGGCAAACTTGCGGCAGGCAAAGGCATTCATCCAGAAAGTACATATGGACTCTTTAACTTACTCAGGAAATGCTGGATCATCCTGAACCGCTGGTAAGCTGACTTTCATATCTTAATCTCTTTAAACACATTTTTACCATTTTAACAATTTAATTTTTTTCAAATTACAGAAAACTCCCCCATTGTACAAAAGTTCCTCTTAGAACTTGCGGCAACCACATGACAGTTTTAAGGCGGCATGGCCCCCCACTGCAATGGAAAGTTGAAACGCTGAATCCTGCTATTGGTGGAAAAGGTGTTGTCCAACCATGGTATGATTTTCTTCAAGAAATGGATTTTGATGATGGAGATGAAATTTCTATTTATTATAGGTATTATGAAAAAATTTGGGATATCATAATCAGGAGGCAGGAAGATTGGGAAGATGATGACAGTGAGTAGGCTGTCTTTATCATTTTGCTGTTAATATGTTGTTGGTGCAACAAACAATTTTTTTATTTTGCTATGTTGCTGGTGCAACGAACAATATTTTTATTTTCCTGTTAATTATCCATGAACAACTAGATTAATGCTTTAGTGTTAATTTCTATTTCCCTGTTTAACAGCTTTATCACGTTGGTGTCCATGAACAACTAAAAAAAGCTAACCAAACAACCCGTGCATGTGCACGGGTTGCAGACGAGTTTCATATTAAAAGACAATCATGATTTGAATCTTGAATAACCTGATTAAGAGTAGGGGTGGGTAAACGGGCCCAGGTCCATGGACTGACCTGCGGTCCGCGCGGGTTACGGAACAATTTTTTTAAACGGTCCATGGTTATGTCATATTTTTGGGCCCGCCCCGCTTAACCCGTGGACTATGCGGGTTTGGCCCGCGGGGTCTGCAGGTTGCCCGCAACCCGCATTAGGTTTAATTTGTGTGATCCTGACCCAATTATATTAGGTTTGATGTTCTCTTTTTCACTTTAAGCTTTTTTTAAAAAAATAACAGATAAAGAAATATATTAGATAAGATAAAGATATAAAGATAAAAATAAAAGATTTAAATTAAAAGATGATAAAGATAAAAAAGGATAAGATAACAAAAATAAAAGATTAAGATAAAAAAGATAAGTGATAACCTGCTTAAAAATCTTCTTTTTTGATATTTTCTCGATCTTTTTCTCTTTTAATCTATCATTTTCATATCTGAAAGTCATAAATAATAAAAATATCAATTCTTATAATTTAAGCCAAAAACAATTGTTAAATAAATATTTTTAAAGATATTTCAATATATTTTTATTATAAAAAATAGCTCATATCATATTTAGTAGTTATAGCAGACTAAGAACATTTTTTCTCCTCACGTGTGCTTAATAAATATCGAACTAGGCTTCTTGTTGACAATATATACTAAAAATTGGTTACTAGTATTTGATATGCAAGGTAAATAATATGTAATAATTATTGTCTTTTAATAACTTAACTTCATTTTATTCTAATATTTATTATTATTTCGAGTTTTATAAAAAGAAGATGAAGATATGGAGATGGAGAAGACTCAAGCTACTTCAAATATGAAATCATTTGCTGTTGGAGATGTTTAAATTTCATATTTTAGATTTATTGTTTGGATTTTTTTTTGTTAAGACATTATTTATTTTATTGATGTAATTGACTAATTATTGAGATTTTATTTACATTTGTATTGAACTTAATTTGATTGTATTATATTTTTATTAAAATTAAATTTCTTTTAAAACTAGGCCCGCAGACCGGCCCGTTTGACCCGCGGGGTCCGCGGGACGGAGGCGAACCAATTTATTTGGTCCGTGTAAGAAGCGGGGCGGATTGGACCGGTCCACTACTAATGCGGACTTATGCAGACGAGTCTTACGCGGAGCGGACTGGCCCGCTTACCCACCCCTAATTAAGAGATACAGATTGATGCTGTTACCTAGGTCCATCATTGTTGATATCACAATGGAAAAAAAAGGATTTTTTTTTAAATTAAGACAATTAAGAAAAACAAAAAGATAAAAAATAATAATTAAGTTTTAACAATAAAAATCATTAAAATAGAAAAAGAATTTGTGTCACTGCCACTTCCCCTTTCAGCTGGCCAAAAAGAACTTCTCACGTGGCATTTTGTTCGTGTCCGAAGAACAAGACTAAGGTGCTGACACATCCTCTTCTCTTCTTTTTTTTCCCCAAAAATCTTACACAGATCCTCAAACCATAAAAACACACTCCAATTCCAATTGAAATGTTCAAAACACAAGCGAAGTGAAAAGAGAGTGAGTATCGTTGGAAAAAATGGAGTTCAGTTTCGATGAGAAGGACTTTGTGTCGTGCTGCGGGAGCACTAAATTCGCGAAGGAAATGGCTTCGGCCTCTCCTTTCGGTTCGTTGCAGGACGCTGTTTCTGTTGCCAGAGACGTTTGGTTCAACAGCGTTGATGTCAATGGTTGGCTTCAGGCCTTCTCTGCGCACCCTCAGATCGGTCAAAGCCACGCTCCCTCTGTTGCCTCTGAAGCCAGTGCTCAGTTCAGTACTTCAAATTCACCTCTTTTCCCCATCCGGGTCACTCTCTTTTTTGTGTTTTGGTGTGAAAGTATTGAGTTTTGAGTGAAAAGGTTCTGTTTTATCTCCTGATTGGTGATTATTTGTGTGTGAAGCTACTGATCTGTTCAGTACTTGAAATTTACGTATTTTTCCCATCTGGGTCACTCTCCTTTTTTGTGTTTATTGTTAAAGAATTGAGTTTTGAGTGCAAAGGGTTTATTTTTAATTTTCTCTTTTTGGGTAGTGGTTGTATGTGTCTTCATATGGGATTTGTCAGTTCAAGTTGAGTGATTGATTCCTCCTATTCTGTTTCAATCAGGAATCATTGTTGATTTTAAATTACTTATTGTAAAAGTCATTAAATTTAGCTTATAAATGATTTGTGATTGGACTACAGTTTAAAAATCATTTCATAGACCATCTATTCCTTCTTTTAACCATCGTGGTGGCTCTCTCCAAAAGTTAAAGAGTAAATAGTCTATGAGCTTAGAGTATTTACACGGTTTTGTAATTACAAATTGTGATATACTGTAAGTTTGTTAACTTTTATAGTTAACCTATCTATCATGATATTTTGTTAGTTCGTAGTGTGAAAACAACATGTGCACTGATAATGCATAGAAATTAAACTCTTATGAAACTAATGAGTTAGGTGTAATGGTTGTGTTTTTCTTTCTGGAAGTGAATGCAGGGGTATTAGGATATGGATTCTCCACGATCACGCCTTCAGGTTGGATGAATATTGGACGACTCAAATCTTAGATGCATATTTTAAGTCTGATTTACTGAGATAAAATATGAGTTGTCTAATGTTCATCCAACGGTTGCAATTGTGTGATAGAGTGAATGTGTTAAATCCCTGACTACAGGAAATCCGGGTCTCAGATTTTAAGTTAGCTGTGGAGTTTGTCAGTTCAGTTCAGTTATTCCTCTTATTGTGTTCCTGTTTTTAACTATATGGGTTGCTTTCTATTTTGTATTTTGATATGAAACAAATGAGTTAGATGCAAATGTTGTTTTATTTTTCTTGGTGGGTGCATGGGATTTTAAGTTAGTTATGCAGTTTGGCAGTTCAGTTATTCTTCCAATTCTTTTCCTGTTTTTAGCCACCTGGGTTGGTTTCTCCCTTTCAGATTGTTGTGAGAAACATGAATGAAGTTGTAAATTTGTCTTCACCTTGGTGGTGTTTGCTTTTGGCTTAATCTGTGATGTATGCAATGAAAAGGGTAAAAGAAATATATCCCCTATTTGCTTGTTAGGAATAATGACTTATCTAAGGAACTTCTTTTGGCAGGTGGAGTAAGGGAGAGCAATCAACTGCTTTAGCAACTGCTACTGGTTCGAGCTTACAGGTTTGGTTGCTGCTGCTACTAAAAAAATTACCAATACTTTAAGTGCCATTTTCTGTACTATGAACTATATGGATGGAAGGTTCTGGCTATGCTGTCAGAGTACTTAAGCTAATGTGTAAGATATTGAATTGAAAAGAACCTTCATTGGTTGGACCTGCATCATGGTTTACTATTTGTCTATTAGTTTTATTATTATTGTGGACGAAGTTAATTAGTAACCATTTATCCATTAATAAAATTGGGCTTTGGATGAGGCAGCAAACATGTGGCCAGAGGAAGAAGGCCTCAACTGCAATGTTAATTGTTGATGAATGACAGTTGGTCATCTGCATGTGGTCTATTTTGCAGGAACTATCTGAATGGAATGCTCGGTACAGGGAAAAGTTTGGGTTTGTATTTCTCATTTGTGCAGCTGGGAGAAGTACTGATGAGATACTTGCTGAACTGAAGGTAAATTTGAATTTATAGTTTATTGCTGGCAATTTTTTTATTCATGTATTTATTTATTTTATTTCTATTGTTCATCTAATTTTTATTTGGGTGAGTTTCTGTTGAACCATTATATTCCTTCCATGGGGGCTTTTTATCTCCTTTATTGTCTCTTAAGTTATGTGCATGATTCAATCATTGCATTTTCCTATGTTGTTTAGGAACCCAAATTGCTTTGAAATTGTCACCAGTGAAAGAATTTGAGAGATAGAGGAAAATGTTGATATAAGACTTTTCATTTAAATTTAAAATAATGTTTCACATCTTGCAGAGACGTTATACAAACAGGCCAATTGTTGAATTTGAGATTGCTGCTCGGGAGCAAATGAAAATTACAGAACTACGCCTTGCAAAGCTCTTTTCAAGTAGAGAAAACATTTCTTCTACAGCTGATAAGAATTCCACTGCTAGAAAGGCAGAAGGTACTTCCATATTCTTTTTATGTTTTAGGTTTCTTTACAATTTAAGAACACCTTTTCAAATTTAGATCTTCTTAGGAAAGATATAACTTTGTGCTCTATGTGTTTCCCTGACAACCCTTCAACTATTAAATTTGGTTTTGCTCATAGTTGTATTCATAAATTAAAATGTAGTATATCACCAGCCATTTAGAATCAACCATCATGAGTTGTGAACTTTTGTCAAGAAGTAGCAGGATCAAAATTTTTTTTTTTATGCATTCATTATGTTAAAAGTTGTGAGTTGTACAGTCATCAAATCTGAGATCCAAGTGATTTAATGTTAACTGTTAACTTGTGCTAGAATCATGTGATTTACACAAGTCATTAACTGTACAAATGAAATAGAGGATACAAAACATGATCTGATTAAATCCAATTGTATGTAATTAATCAATAATCAGCATATGAGAGGGTCCTTTGTAAATGCTTAAAAATTTAACAGGTGTATATATTTAGCCTTACTAATTCCGTGTGTAAGATTTATCTTGATAAAAGAAAAACATAACTTGTATATTTTGTATTATGCCTGCTGTCCTACTATAGTGTTTTTTGTTCAACATTATTAGTCCAGTGTAGTCTAACTTACTGGCATCTTTTTTACCAGTTTGAATAGTCAGGCCTTTCTTTCTCCTTAAATTATGTTTGCTGCTACTTGATGCTCTGTTTTCTGAAATTAATTTTCCTTGAACCTTTTTCTTTTAAGCTGCTAATTTTTGTGCATATATGGAAAAACATTTGTATTGTGTAGAAGAATTGTAATATTTAGAACCATTAATGAGTCTTCAGCTTTCAGCTTAAGCTTTGGGGGTAGTGGGTAATTAACTTTGTATTAGAGCCCCTATGACCAAGTTTATTCTTCTAAATTAAAATGTTGAGTTTTAGCACAAGGCGAGTGAGAGGTGCATTGTCTGTAATTCAAGTTCAAAGGCTTCTGCTTCAGGACTCAGGAGGCATGCTAGATATAAAATCATTCACAAGCCTTTCCGTAATAGCTTAATTCTTAAATAGTTTTTTGTCGACACACAATAAAGATGTACACATGTAATTGGAGTTATTGGATTGAATAGTTATTACCTCTGAAATTCTGTATCTGGAAACTCATAAGTGAGCACTGAAAAGTGTGTTCTTGTGGGGAAGATAGAAAGCCAAGCAAACAGATATTCTAAGAAACCTTTTTATATCTTAAATGTGGATGATTTGGACCTCCCTATTATGCAAACCTTAGCTCATTTTATTCCATTGCATTGTAATAGGCATGTTGCTTTGTCGAGTGGTGCACATTTTGAGTCCCTGATGTTTCATCTTTTGTAGTGATCCCTCAGCCCCCACCTCATCTTATTTAATTTTGACAAATGAACTAGGAAGTCTGGTTACAATATATGTTTCATTCATCCTTATTATGAACTGTTCTACATGTAGCAAATGATTGATTGTTGCATGACCCTATTATTGTCTGCTTGTATGTTGTAACTTCCCTTTTTCTGCATTAAACTCTTCTTTGGGAAATTCCAAAGTTGTAAGGTCTGCTATTTGGTTGTGAATAAATTGTCCTTCCCATTGTTTATATAAAGTATATGGTATGAATTTTCTAAACTCTCCCAACTTATACATCACGATATTTCCTTGTCTAAAGCCTATAACCTATCTTGATTTTTCATTTTCTCAATGCTAGAAGATCGTATAAGCATTATCAGTAGTCACATGACTGCTACTTCAGAGAGTTCAACAGGCAAATCAATTCAGCATCCTGCCAGAACCCGCCCTCCCATTACCACTCACGTGTTGGATGTTTCGCGGGGGGCTCCAGCTGCTGGTATTGATGTACTTCTGGAGGTGTGGAGGGGCACTCAGTCTCAGCCAACATTTGGGGCCACAGGCGGTGGCAGTTGGGTGTTCCAAGGGTCTTCAAAGACGGATTCGGATGGCCGCAGTGGTCAACTGTTGAGCATAGTCGATGAAGCGAGTCCAGGGATATACAGGATAAGTTTCAACACTGGGAAGTACATCCCAAATGGTTTCTTTCCTTATGTGTCTATAGTGTTTGAAATCAAAGAGTCACAAAAAAGGGAACATTTTCATGTTCCTCTCCTACTTTCACCGTTCTCATTCAGCACTTACCGTGGAAGCTAGGAATATAGGGACAGTTGCCAAAAGAATGCCATGAATTTCTGAAGATTTGATGAAGGGAACTTGTGTTTTTGCTCATAGAACGTGGTTAAAAGGGTACCAAATATAGAAAGGTAATCAATGTATTATTGTTTAGTCAATGCATGTTATATAAGTTCTTTTGAATTAATAATCGAGACTTGCAATATTTGAGACGCTAAATGGCACATTACAGTGCATGAGCAAGGGTTTATGCCTTTTTGCTAGAAGTTTCAATTTACAAACAAGTTAACTCTTATTTGCATTACTTTTGCTTTTAATGATGTAATTATTCATGGAAGTATATTGACATTGCCTCCATATTTTGTTTTTCACAAGTTACAATCAAAGTAAAAAAAATAAAAAATCGTATATCTTGTTGTAGACAATAGTTTTCCTTACCTATTTTTTGGAAACAATTTTTTACGTGGGAATAAATTAGGAACAAGACAATTAGACAAAGGACGTGAAATAAATTATACTATGTTTGGTTCAAGGAATTTTCCTAGTTTTAGGGTCTAATGTTACAATATTATACACTTTTAAGGATTGAAATGTTACCATATTATACACTTTTAAGGATTGAAATGATAGTTTACTAAAAAAGGATGAAACTAATTAACTAATGGATATAGTGGGGAGAGTGAAGAGAGGGCGAGAATGGTTATAGGAGTGTTTATGACCTAATCCGCCTCATTAGCCGAACTTGACTTGAAGGAACTATGGACAGGTTCGGGTTTATTTCAAGTTGTCCCAACTTGTATTTCTTTTAAGAAGTACATTTTTAAAAATAATTATGTATTAATAATACACATTCATAACTTAATAAATAATGTTTTGTCTAATATGATATTATTTATCTTAAAATTTATGTAGTAAAATATACCTTAAATATAGTTGTATATTTCTTTAATTCTAATATATATATATATATTAGAGATCAAATTACAATGGTGTAACTTAAATTAATTATTATAATATTTTATAATTTGATATAAAATATAATTTTTATCGATTTGATGATTGAATCATACCTACATATTGTCAAGATTGATTATGTCAAATTTTATCAAAATTGAAAAATGATAAGAAAGTAATAAATGATTTATATTTTAGTATGCTTTGAAAAGTTTATATTACATCGATTTTAATCTATATAAATGAGGTAACAAATAATTTTGAATTAATATGAAATTTTGTATATATGATCTATATGAAATGAATCTTCAATCCAACAGTGGATTTTAAGAAAATATTATTCTATTGAAAATTATTAAACGGTGTAATAGTTTATTAAAGTTACATGGATGTAATTTAATCCTCTTATATATATATAATGTTAAGATTAATATGGTATACTAACTTTAAGATAAACATGTCCCAACTTGTTCGACGAAAACCCATAGCGGTGATGAGGTTTGTTCGTGTGAAACTCCTTACCTAGGTCGTATACACTATTTCAACTCTTTGGAAAAAAAATGAAGATGTATTTGATGTCGCTAAAGAATAATTGTAATAGTATTATTTATCATAAACTGATTATTGGTATCAGACTTACTAATTTTATTATCACACTTTGTTAGTACTAATTTTTTTTATATAGGATGATAGAATTTTTTTGTTAATTGTTAGCTTCCTCAAATTTTCCAATGCAAAATGGAAATGTGTTTTCACTTTGTATTTTAAATTAATACAAATGGATAATTGTTTCCATTTTGCATTGAAGTGTGCATTACTAATACAAAATAGTCCCCCAATGCAAAACGGACACAAGTTACTATCTTGTGTCATGAACTAAAGAAACATGTTTTTATGAAGGATATTTTTGTCATAAATAAATAAAATAGAGTTAGAAAATATATCAACAATTGTTGACACAAGTGGTAGGGACTTGTATCCCTTAACTAAGTGATTCAGGATTCAAATCTTGGTTAGTCCTTAGGTATGGAATAAATTGTGTTGGGAGGGGAATACCTCCCTTGTGTGTGCTCAAGGTCCTCAATGAAGATTTTTCATTGCTTTCGGTGGAACAACTTTGTACAAATACCATGCTTAAAGAAAAAGTCGAAGAACATACTCAGCAGTAAAGGGAGTGTCATTAACAAAGCCCATGAATGTGACACATATAGGAACAAGCCCAATTCGTCTAGCAAGGGAGCAGGAAAGAGCCTGGTCCCCATCTTGATCCAACATAGTAATGAATAGAGAAGCTCTAAAAAAAAATACATAAATAAAAATAAAACGGCCCAAGATTACATGTTGACAGTTGGTAGTTAATTACAAGATGTTGCATTCCCATTGGTGGAGTAATTTGAACTTATTTAAATTTGATTAGTGGTTGTGAATTTTAAGGTAAATATTTTTTTTGATAAACTCCACTTGATAATAGTCAATTAATTCAAGTCGATGCATGCATGCTCGATAAAAATAACTAAACTAATCTTGGCAAGTCATTGTTACTGCCTGGTATTCACATATACTAATTAATTGTTTTTTTATACTGAAATATACTAATTAATCTTTGCAAGTAATTGCTTATTACTTCCTGCTATTCACATATAATAATTAATCTTGACATGTCTTTGTTAGTCTTTTTTTTTGTTGAATAAGTCATTGTTAGTTGTTACTAGCTGGTATCACTACTAGAAAAATTAGTTTTTACGACACTGATTTTAAGTCGGTTGATAAACAATCATCTTTGATAGGAATGCGGTGACATTTTTGTAAATAAATACATTTATTCTAAGACGGTTTTGTGAAAATCGTCTTAGAAGAATATCATTCTAAGATGGTTTTACCAAACCGTTTTAGAAGATTTTCAATTGTTTTTAAAATCTCCCTCTACTCTCTCGCGCCTCTCTCTATTCTCACTCTCCCTCTCACTCTTTGTGCCAACCTCTCATGTTTCTACACTAGGGTTTCTCCATCTTCCACCTCCGTCTGATTCCCTTTCTCTCCTCCTCCTCCTTAACCTTCATCTTCCACCTCATGTGTGTGATGGATGACTTAAGCGCGTGACGATGAGCCAGTTGCAGTAAAAGCACTGAACCTTCATCTTCTTCGTTCTCTCTTGCTCCACTTTGAGGTGGAGAGCAACGACACCATTGACAACGGCAAGACCAAGATCTATGTTCTTTCTCTCTTTCTTCCTTCTCTTTGATAAGCATGGAGAATGAGGTCGATTCACTTCAATATAGCTGATGTTACTTCACTTGCTTCCGCTATTCATTTCTTTCTTCATTTGCTTTGCTAGGCCTTGGATAGCATGGAGAACGAGGTCGATTCGCTCGCTGAGTGTTGCAACAGGTCTAGATTTCTGTTTCTAAGAGTTCCTTATCTATAATTCATTGTTTGCATCTTTATCATAACAAGTTGATGCACGTGTGACTATATTTTTGTATGCTTTGATGCCTAATGTTGTTGACTAAAGCTTAGTAGATTAATATTGAGTTGCATTCACTTTTTCTTCTGTAGGAAGTGCTCATATGAACGATAGTTGCATTGTGTCCATGTAATTGATTATTAGATACGAAACTAGCACATTGCGAAGAAAGTGCTTAGTAGGACTCATACATCAATTACTACTGAAATAAGTATTCAAAAATCGAAATGAGATAATGATGTGAAAATTGACTGATTAATCGTTAATCATTTTCCATCCATGTGCAAACAATAAATAAAAATAGCTATAATTATAGTAATTAGGAATGAAATAGGTTGCTCAGGGCAGTGTCTATCTAGAGTTATGGTTTAGATTTAGGTTGTTTTTCAATCACTTAATAGAAAGTTCTTGGAATTTTAGTGGGTGATCTGGGTGAAATAGTTGGGATTTTTTTATTATAAATTATGTACAAATCAGGCAATTCCATCATTCCATGCTAGCAAGCATAATAGAGCTGAGTATGGTTTGTGATCAAGAGATTCAATTTTTGTATTTGGTGTGGAATTTAAGCTTGTGATTCACAATTTTGGTTTTTAGCAATGCACCTCAATCCTGCCTAGGGTAGCTTTGCTATTCTTAGCCGGTCCCAAGCCCGGATAAAAGGAGAGGGTTGTGTTAGGCTTTCGACAGCCAACGTTAAACTTTGTCGAATCTCTATGACATGGATCAATTACGTAATAATGTGAATGCTAGGTCGTTGCCCGGAAGCAACGCGCTGTATGGCTCGAGTACAGTGTCAAAAGAGCAAGGGCCGCTGCATCGCCGCCCGGATGTAGTGAAAAGTAAGCAAGGGTTCCCACATTTTCGTGAACGGGTGTGGGTAAAGAAGCTAGTTCATGACAGGAGGATTCGCTTTGGTACATGGAATATAGGCACACTTACTGGAAAATCTATGGAAATAGTGGATGTTATGGTGAGGAGGAAGATCAATTTTATGTGCCTCCAAGAAACTAAGTGGACAGGTGAAAAAGCGAAAGAATTAGACAACTCGGGATTTAAGCTGTGGTATACGGGAAAAATTAGATCAAGAAATGGGGTAGGGATTATTGTGGACAAGGAGTGGAAGAAGGATGTCGTGGATGTAAGAAGAGTAGGAGATCGTATCATAGTCTTAAAATTGGTAGTGGGACAGGACACCTTTAATGTTATTAGTGGGTACGCACCTCAGGTTGGGTTAGCAGAGCACTTTAAGGTAAAATTTTGGGAGGATCTAGAAGGGGTACTTCAGGATATACCCCAAGGAGAGAAAGTTTTCCTAGGAGGGGATCTCAATGGACATGTAGGTAGCGTGGCTAGAGGTTTTGAGGGGGTGCATGGGGGTTTTGGCCTAGGGGAGATGAATGGGGAGGGTAAATCCATCTTGGAGTTTTCGGAGGCTTTGGATCTTTCTATAGCCAATACATGGTTTAAGAAAAGAGAGGAACATCTTATCACTTACAAAAGTGGAGGGACATGTTCTCAGATAGATTTCTTCCTTATCAGGAAGTCTGATAGGAAGTATTGCTTGAACTGTAAAGTTATCCCGGGAGAGAGCTTGACTACCCAACATAGAGTTTTGGTTATGGATGTAAGAATTAGAGATAGGGCAAAGAGAAGAAGTCCTCTGGTAGCACCAAGGATCAAATGGTGGCACTTGAAGGGTGAGAAACAAGGAATCTTCCAACAAAAGATATGGGAGGGTTGGTGTGGACAATCACAAGGAAGTGCAAATGATATGTGGAACAAGATGTCCCAAGAGATTATTAAAGTGGCTAAAGAGACGTTGGGTGAATCTAGAGGTTTTGGACCTAGGGGTAAAGAATCGTGGTGGTGGAATGAAAATGTTCAGAGCAAAGTTAGAGTAAAAAAGGAGTATTTCAAGGAGTGGTCTAGGTGTAGAAATTCTGAAACTTGGGATAAGTATAAGATAGCTAGAAATGAAACCAAAAAGGCGGTGAGTGAGGCAAGAGCCCAAGCTTTTGACGGACTATACCAAGCTCTAGGAACCAGGGACGAAGAAAGATCTATATATAGGCTTGCTAAGGGTAGAGAGAGGAAGACTAGAGATTTGGATCAAGTAAAGTGTGTTAAGGATGAAGAAGGCAAAGTCTTAGTGCATGAAAAAGATATCAAGGAAAGGTGGAAGGTGTATTTCCACAACTTATTTAATGATGGATATGGATATGACTCTAGCAGTCTAGACACAAGAGAAGAGGACCGGAACTATAAGTACTATCGTCGGATTCAGAAACAGGAAGTAAAGGAAGCGTTGAAAAGAATGAGTAATGGTAAGGCGGTGGGGCCAGACAACATACATATTGAAGTGTGGAAAACTCTTGGAGATAGAGGTCTTGAGTGGCTCACCGAACTCTTTAACGAAATTATGAGGTCAAAACGCATGCCGGAGGAATGGAGGAGAAGCACGTTAGTGCCAATCTATAAGAACAAGGGGGATATACAAAATTGTGCAAATTATAGGGGAATCAAGCTCATGAGTCATACCATGAAATTATGGGAAAGAGTGATCGAACGGAGATTAAGAAAGGAGACTCAAGTTACTGAGAATCAATTTGGTTTCATGCCGGGAAGGTCGACCATGGAAGCGATTTATTTATTACGGCGGGTGATGGAGCAATATCGCATGGCCCAATAAGACTTGCACTTGATTTTTATTGACTTGGAGAAGGCGTATGATAGAGTGCCTAGAGATATTTTGTGGAAAGCTCTAGAGAAGAAAGGGGTTAGGGTTGCATATATTCGAGCTATCCAAGATATGTATGATAGGGTATCGACTAGTGTTAGGACACAGGGTGGAGAGTCAGACGATTTTCCCATCACAATTGGTTTACATCAAGGGTCAACCCTTAGCCCCTACCTTTTTACCTTAATTCTGGATGTACTCACGGAACAAATCCAAGAGATAGCGCCGAGATGCATGCTT